>NC_091065.1:107088772-107392125 GCF_000393655.2 Nicotiana sylvestris
CAGATTTTTCTGGACCTACTAGTCCAATCTTTCAACCCTTGGTGGTGTCCACCGAGTTGCTGAAATACCGAAAGAAGAAGGATCAATAATAGCATGGGACAATCTTTAACTAGATGGAAAGACAGACGATAAACTTACGAGTGCGGTTCCATGATTCAAGAAAGGGTGGAGTTGTGGCTGGGATGATGTCCATGGTGGCGATCGCAACAAACCTCTCCATCCACACACGATCATTGTCATCATCCAAATTGGTTAGCAAAACATGGTGACCACGTTTGCTGAAGTTTATCATTCCCCCGAGGAAAATCTTAGGGGAATAAAGTTTCATAAGTGGAGTTAGGGATAACTCTTCTCCAGTCTCCTGCATAGACGCCGAAAACACGCAACAATCCGACACACAAAAGGGCTCACCTATGCCAAGCAGACTTGGTAACAGAGGAAAAACTCCAAGATAACGGAATTGATAAGTAAGGATTTTGACTACTTATTAGCGTCTTTTAGCTTTTGTTTTAGTCCAAAAGTGTTTAATTGTATTTCTGAAAACTGATAAAATATGCTTAATTGTAGGAATATTGGAAAAGGATCCACTAAGATGAAATCCAACTTAAGAAGGAGTGATCTGAACTCAAGGAAAAAATCAGGTACAAAAGCTCAAGTGTGAACCGCAGATTTCAATATGCGGCCACAGAATATGAAGGAAAGTTATCAGAGTCCAAGTGCAAAGTGTGGACCACATAATTATTATGCGATCGCAGAAGCTAACCAAGAATAAAAGTTAAGAGAGTTCTCGTTTCAAGATTAAAAGGAAATGCGGACCGCATAATAATTGTGCGACCGTAGAAATCAGTTATGCGGCCGCACTCAGAAATGTGCGGTCCACAGAAGAGCCCGGTGTGGCCGCACCAAGAATTGTGTAGACCGCATAATATGAGAGATGTGGCCGCATTCCAGAATTGTGCGGCCACGGATTCAACTCCTGTCAAGATTGAAGCAAAATGCGGACCGCACATGGAATTGCGCGACCGCAGAACCTCCGAAAGGGCATTTTTGTTCGAAAATTCCAATTTTGTATAAATAGAATAGTTTCACAAAATTAGGTCAAGTTTTGAATATTCAAAGTGTTGTAGCCATTTTTTCTTGCTTCTTTAGGCAACTTTAACTTATTGTGGTGATTTAATTGGGCTTGAGAAAGTCAAATGGGCAAAATCACTCTCTTACCGAGAGGTATTGAGTGGGTATTTGAGTGTTGATAGTTATAATACACTTCGATAAATAAAACAAGTTTTAAAGTTTACAACCCGTTAGGCAAATACTTAAGTGAAGGTCATAGCCGTAGGTCTTTTATATTATTTGAAAATAATAGCAAAAACAATTTCTTAGTTTCAATTATTTATCTTGCAATCTTAGATTAAACTAGAACTAGAATTAACTAATTTTGTGGAAGTGTAATTTAAGATAGTTCAAGTTCATTCACCATAATATATACCTCTAAATCCCATTCTGTAGCTCCCTGTGGAATTCGACCCCGACTCTCTGTTGGGTATTACTATTGCATCGACCGTTTCATAACCTCAAATAGAGGTGTGACTAGGACGGGATCAATTTTTGGTGTCGTTGCCGGTGAGCTAAAAACGGATTTAGCTATATATTTGGTTTTGTGTGTGAATTGTCTTCTTTTCTTTCTGTGTTACTAATCTTTTTTGTGAAACAATTGTAGGTGCAAAAATGGCTCTCAGCAACAATGATCCACTCAGAAACATGCCTATAGGGATGTGAACGTGGAAGATGACCAAGTTGAAGAGGTTCCTCTTGAACCTTAAGCAAATAGATGAGGCCGACCGCCTCAAGACAATGTTCCCATTCCACCCCCACCTCCACAAAGAGCGGCTCTACACTGAGTGTTGCCGAATGAAGGGTATGCAAGTTCCATAGTCCAGCCCCGCATTAGGGCGGGCAACTTTCAAATCATGAATGTGATGCTCACATTGCTAGAGCAATGGGTATTCTTCATCGGGGATCCGAGTCAAAATGCATACAAATACTTGAAGGAGTTTGTGGACACTTATTGGGGGAGTAAACGGACAAAATTCTTCGAGGATGATTTAAGGTTAAGGCTATTTCCTTTCTTTCTACGGGGGAAAGCCTTGGATTGGTTAGAGAGATTGCCAAACCATTCCACCCATACATGGGATGAATTAGCGGAGAAATTTATTTCCAAGTTCTTTTCGCCCTGGCATATGGCTACTCTTAGATATGAGATTCTAGCATTCAAACAAGAACCCAGTGAGCCATTGCATGAAATATGGGAGAGGTACCAAACTATGGTGAAAGAGTGCCCAAACAATTACATGACGGAGGCTATGATTCAACAAGCTTTCTATAGGGGGACCAATACTACCAATCAATGCGTGAACAACCAACTTGCCGGTGGAAATTTCATGACAACGCCATATGCGGAAGCTTGTGAGATTTTAGATGAGATGGAGGATACTTCATCGGTATGGCAAAGTAGAGCGAATGTTCCTCAATGTGATCCAAATGTGATTCACTTACATAAAGAATTGCATGATCATGGGCAAGCCATTGCCAAGTTGACCACCATAATGAATCAATTAGCCAAGGCTAAACTTCAACAAGTGCAAGGTCCTAAGCAAGTCAATGCAATGGAGGGAGTTAGTATGATGGTAAACAAGAGATGGCAAAAGGGTCTACAAGTGCAAAACCGTGTGGAAAATTATGTGCAAGAAAATAGTGGGTTTGATCAAAATGAATCTTACAATGAACAAAAGGAGGAAGTACAATAAGTGAACAACTTCCAAGGTCAAAGAAACAACTCTCAAGTTCTGAATCAACAACAATGGCGACCTCAAGGAAATTAAGGGAATTGGAATTCGAACAACCTAGGTAACTGGAATGGTAATAACAACCAAGGAATTGGAATGGTGGAAATAACCAAAAGGCAATTGGAGTGGAAATAATCAAGGATATTGGGGAGGAAACAACTAAGGAGGGTGGAACAATAATCAAGGCAATCGGGAATTGGTCTTTCAAAGGCCCCCGATGTATCAACAACCGAACAACCCACCTCCTTATCCTTCACATGGTCTAAGTTCTTCCAACAATGAGATGGGACGAATTGTGAATATGTTCAAATAAATGATGGAGAAGAATGTCGACTCTGATGCTCAACTAGCCTCACACAATACTTCAATTCGCAACTTGGAAGTTCAATTGGGGAAAATCTCTCAAGCTTTAAACACTCGTCCTAAGGGGGCACTACTAAGTGATACGGTGGTGAACCCAAAGGGTGGGAAAAACACGGGACATGCCATGGTCGTTACTATAAGGAGTAGAAAAGGTGGGGATGCAACCACCTCAAGTCAAAGAAAACTTGAGGATGATGAGCAAGTGGTGCAAGAAGATGAGCTCCCGAACAATGAGATGCAAGCAAATGATGAAGTGCGGATTGATATTGATGACAATGTGGAGGAGACTCAAGAGGAAGTGAAACCGGCTAGGGAGCACATTGTTGACATACCAGAATCAGTAGTACTAAAGGCTAAGGCACCAATGCTTAGGCCTCCTCCTCCATATCCTCAATGGCTTGCCAAGCAAAATGGCAAGAATCAATTCAAAAAGTTTATTGACATGATGAAGAGTCTATCTATTAATGTGCCATTTATTGAGGCTTTGGAGCAAATGCTCGGTTATGCAAAGTTCATAAAGGATTTGGTGACAAAGAAGTGGTCGATGAATTGTAAAACTATAAAGATGACTCACCAAGTGAGTGCAATTATGCACTCAATGACTCATAAATTGGAAGATCCCGGCGCTTTCACTATCCCTTGTACCATTGGGAGTGACAACTTTGCTAAAGCTCTTTGTGATCTTAGGGCAAGTATCAATTTGATGCCCTATTCGATTTTCAAGACTTTAGGGATTGGGAAACCAAGACCCACATCTATGAGATTACAAATGATCGGTCGTACCATGAAGAGACTGTTGGGTATAATTGATGATGTGTTGGTTCGTGTTGATAAATTCATTCTCCCGAAGGATTTTGTTATTCTTGATTGTGAGGTTGGCTATGAGGTACTGATTATTCTTGGGAGACCTTTCCTTGCTACGAGGAAGGCTCTAGTTGATGTTGAAGTTGGAGAACTTACCTTCTGAGTTGGTGATGAAAAAGTGATTTTCCATGTGTGTAAGTCTATGAGGCAACCCAATAGCAATGAGGTATACTCTTTCATGGACTTAGTGACTGATGTGATTATGGATAAAGCAAGTGTCGTGATGAATGTTGATAATACATTGGAGGTTGTCTTGCTCAATTATGATGATGAAGAAATGGAGGGTTACGTGGAATGTGTGAACTCTTTGCAAGTAATAGGGTCATACACTTATGAGCCCCGCAAATTATCCTTGGATCTCGAAAATAGAACCGCTCCTCTAACAAAGCCTTCAATTGAGGAGCATCCCATCTTGGAGTTGAAGCCATTAACTCCGCATCTTTAGTATGAATTTCTTGGCCTTTCTTCTACTTTACTGGTTATTCTTTCCTCTTGTTTGACTAACGTACAGGTAGATTCGACATTGGTGGTGCTACAAAAGAGGAAGAAGACTATTGGATGGACATTGGCGGATATTCGGGGAATAAACCCCGCATGTTGTATGTACAAGATTAACTTGGAGGAAGGTGACAAACCATCTATTGAACATTAAAAGAGACTCAATGAAGCCATGCAAGAGGTTGTTAAAAAGGAGATCATCAAGTGGTTGGATGTCGGGGTTGTGTACCCCATTTCTGATAGTTCGTGGACTTCTCCGATTCAATGTATCCCTAAGAAAGGGGACATGATGGTGGTCACCAATGATAAGAATGAGTTGATTCCTACAAGAACGGTGACCGGGTAGAGAGTGTGTATAGACTATCGCAAGCTCAACAAAGTCACAAGAAATGGTCATTTCCCACTTCCCTTCCTAGACCAAATGCTTGATAGATTGGTTGGTTGTGCTTTCTATTGTTTCCTTGATGGGTATTCCGGCTACAATCAAATTCTTATTGCTTCGGAGGATCAAGAGAAAACTATTTTCACATATCCTAATGGTACCTTCGCATTCTCGCGGATACCATTTGGGTTGTGCAATGCATCGACGACTTTTTAAAGGTGTATGATGGCGATCTTCATGGACATAGTGAAGGATTATCTTGAAGTCTTCATGGATGACTTTTCGGTGGTCGGGAATTCTTTTGATGATTGTCTAGCAAACTTGGATAAAGTGTTGGCAGGATGTGAAGAAACAAATTTGGTGCTCAACTAGGAGAAATGTCATTTTATGGTTGAGGAGGGCATTGTCTTTGGCCACAATATCTCAAATAATGGCATTGAAGTTGACAAGGCAAAGGTTGAGGTGATTTCTAAACTTTCACCTCCAACTTCAGTCAAAGGCGTGCAGAGTTTCTTAGGCCACACGGGGTTTTATCGGCGTTTCATCAAGGATTTCTCTAAAGTGGTAAACCCGTTGTGCAAGCATTTAGAGAAAGATGCCAAGTTCCATTTCAATGATATGAGAGCCATTGAATTGTTAAAGCTCAAGTTGACTACTACTCCTATCACCGTCCCAAATTTGAGTGTTCCTTTTGAGCTCATGTGCAATACAAGTGATGTAGCGGTGGGGGCCGTCTTGGAACAATGCATCAACAAGATATTTTATTTGGTCTATTATGAAAGCAAAACCATGGATAGTTCCTAAGTCAACTACACTGTTACGGAGAAAGCGCTTCTTGCCATTATGTTTGCTATTGAGAAGTTTCGCCTGTACTTGATGGGTGCAAAAGTAATTGTCCATACAGATCATGCAACACTTCGTTATCTCATGAGCAAGAAAGATTACAAAGCCCGGTTGATGATATGGGTACTTTTATTGTAAGAATTTGATATAGACATCCAAGATCGAAAAGGGAGTGAAAACCAAGTGGCGGACCACTTGTCTCGTTTGGGGGAGGAGGGGAGGACGCGTGATGGCCTTGAAATCAATGACTCCTTCCAGATGCACAACTTTTGGGTATTTCTATGAAAAAGGTACCTTGGTTCGCGAATCTAGCAAATTATCTTGTGAGTGATATCATTCCGGTTGAGTTCTCCTCAAACTAAAGGAAGAAGCTCAAATGGGATTGTCAAGACTATCATTGGGACGAACCGTACCTTTTTCGATTTGTACGGATGGAATGATTAGAAGATGTGTACCGGAGGAGGAACACAGTGAAATTCTTGGGGCTTGTCATTCTTTGGCGTATGGTGGTCACCATGATAGAGCAAGAACAACGACCAAGTGTTAAGTTACGATTTCTATTAGTCCACTCTCTGCAAGGATGCAAGTGATCTTGTAAAGCATTGTGATGAATGTCAAAGGACCGATGGAATCTCAAAGAAAAATAAAATGCCCCTCACCACCATTTTGGAGATTGATATTTTTGATGTATGGGGTATTGACTTCATGGGTCCTTTTGTGGATTCCTGTGGAAACACCTACATCTTAGTCGCGGTTGATTATGTGTCCAAATGGGTTGAGGCCATTGCTTTTCCAACAATGAAGCGAGAAGTGTGGTATCGTTTTTGAAGAAGAACATCTTTACAAGATTTGGTACTCTAGGCTATCATCAGTAATGGGGGATCACATTTTTGCAACAAAGCTTTCGACACCTTACTCACCAAGTATGGTGTCACTCATAAAGTCATGACCCCGATCATCCTCAAGCAAGCGGTCAAGTGGAAGTCTCCAACCGGGAGATAAAGAGTATTTTGTCTAAAACAGTGAATGCTAACCAAACGGATTGGTCAAAGAAACTTGATGATGCTTTATAGTCTTATAGGACGGCTTACAAAACACCTATTGGAATGTCTTCATACCAGTTGGTGTTCGGAAAAGTTTGTCATCTTCCGGTGGAACTTGAGTACATAGCCATGTGGGCTTCAAAGAAGTTGATCTTGAGTGGGATGTCGCTGCCAACTTAAGGGTGGCACAATTGAATGAGTTGGATGAGTTCCGGTACCATGCATACACAAGTTTGTCCTTATACAAGGAAAAGATGAAGTACCTCCATGACAAGTACATTCGGAACAAAGAGTTTAAAAAAGGTGAACTTGTATTGTTGTTCAATTCTCAGTTACGGATGTTTCTGAGAAAGTTGAAGTCTAAATGAAGTGGCCAGTTTGAGCTTGTGGGTATGACACACTTTGGTGCATTTGACTTGAAAAATAAAAATGATGAGGTATTTAGAGTAAATGGTCACTGGGTGAAGCACTATCTAGGAAAATTTGATGATGGCCACGTCGTGGCGGTAATTCATTTCAAGTGATGATGATAATCTACATCATGCCGCGACGTTAAATCATGCGCTTATTGGGAGGCAACCCAAGTTTCTTTTTCTTTTTCTTCTTTTTTAGTTAGGTCTTGTTTTGTGCTAGCTGGTTTTGAAGTGTGTTATGGGAATGTGTGTGTTGTGCAAGAACTGTGCTCAGAAAAATTGGCTACGTGTGGAAAAATTGCGGACCGCACAATTTGGAATGCCACAGCAGACGAGGATCTGCGGCCGCACAACTAGAAGTCAAGAATTACACACTCTCTGAAGTTTGCCTATCAGAGAAATGGCCAAAGTACGTCCGCACAAGGAAATATACGGTACGTACTAAAATCTGCAGCCGCACTCAAAATTATGCAGATCACATATCATCAAAGGGTAAATGTGTAACAAGTAAAGGAGTGCGGATCGCACATGAAATTGTGCGACCGCACTTATCTCTTGAACTCTGGCAAATCACGTGAAGTATAAATAGTCGCCTTCACTCTGCTGTTAGATCTTTATATTCTCTGAGAATTAGAGCAAAGGCAAAAATAGTGTACTTAACTGATTCAAGCATCTGACACTCAATTCATCATCTTTAATCCTTCCTTAACACCTTCATCACTGGTATGTTCAATTCATCTTTTAAAAATTTCAATTTTCTTAATTTTGTTCATAATTAGTTTAGTTATTTTTAAACCAATTATCAAATTCATAACCATGTGGGCTATAATTTGTGTTGGGTAGACTCCTAGTTGCTATATGGGGGATGGATATTTGGTTTGTCATGATTAATTGCTACTATCATGTCAAATTTGTGTGCAAAAGTAGAAACCCTAAGTTTACTGCCCCATTGATTTTGAATTGTGCGGTCCACAGATTTGTAGGCTAGGGCATTGGTGTAGCATGATTGTGCGGACCACACTAGAAAATATGCGGTCCGCAGAAATTCAACTGCGGCCGCAGAAAAGTGTGTGCAACCGCAGATCAAGCAATTCTCTATCTTCAGAGAGTTGTTATTTTTGAGGTCCCAATGTGCGGCCGTACTAAAAATTGTGCGGACTGTAAAATCACCATTGTGGTTGCACTTTCAAATTGTGCGGTCCGCACAAGCCCATATGCAGTCACACTCAAAAATGTGCGGACCACACTTCCCTACCCTGTATAAGTTTTTTTTGTCTGCAACTGTCTGCTATTGTACATTTGAACTATAACTGATTCTTGTTGCTACGTATTGCAGACAATGGTTAGATCTCGTGGACATGGTGATACATTCAAATGGAGGGGTAAATTCTCCCGAGGCCGAGGCAAGATCACTTTACCTCTCGCCGTGCAAAGAGTTATAGCCAAGAAGGTGACAATCGGGAAAGCTTTGGAGCCTGTTGAGTCTAGTTCGTATGTCTCATCTAGGGAAGCATCGGAGGGCAACTCCGTGCAAGAGCAGCCTGCTGTTCAATTACAGCCAAGGCAGCTTTAAGGGAGGTTTCAGCTCCGAGATGAGCCTTCCACCTCAGCAAACACTTCTAAGGGTTCGGAAGATGATAGTCAAGGTTCAGAGCCCTCATATATTCATGCCCCCGATACACTAGTTATAGTTGATGATGATGATGATATTCCTGATCATGGTCGAGGGGGTGGTACCAAAGTTACCGGCTATGAGAGGTCAAAGAAGAAAGAAGTGTGAGAAGATAGATTTGTGAGCTTAAATGCATTCAACAGGTTTCCATAGTGGCGGCCTCAGAGATCGCTTGCACTTGATCGTCACTCTGTATTGAAAAACTTGGATAGGTATAACCAAAATATGTCAAGACAATTCCGGGAGAGAAAATAGTGGACATGGTTCGCTCAAAGTGTGGTGGATGCCAAGGAGCACTTGGTCCGAGAATTTTACGCCAATGTGGCGTATGTCAAGAAGGGGACCAAGGTAATGAAGGTCAGGAACTTAAAGGTAAGATTTGATTAGAGCACCCTGAACACCTATTTGGGGCTTGAGGATGTGGAACCGGTGCAACATTTAGAGAAGTTCGCACTGGGTGATGCAGCTCGCCCTTGGCTAGATGAGATATTGGCAGCTCCAGGACCACCACCACCATGGATCAAAACAAGGGTTCACATTCAGCAGAATACCCTCAACTTTGAAGCTAAAGGTTGGCAGACATTTGTGTGCAGTCGACTAGACCCGTGCCAGGATGAAAACAATCTCTCAATCTTGAGGGCAGTTCTAGTGGCTTCCATCATGGTCGGGTACCCAATCAATGTGGGTTCCATCATGTCGGCTAATATGTCTCTGGTAGGTAGACAGGGTGACAGCTCCTACCCGTATACCAACACTATCACAGAGTATCTTACGGATGCGGGGGTGAAGTCCAAGAGTTTTGACACAAAGGTTCGGGCGAAGAAGCCCTTAACATGGTACTTTTTAAAGGACCTGAGGAACCTGAAGAACAAGGGTCAGTCGACTACTACCGTAGGCTAGTCTGATAAGCCTTCAGTGGTAGTTACAAATTCAGTTGACATGCCTACCACTACAGCCATGCCTTTTACCAGTACAGTTGTGATACCTCCACCTCCATCTTCGGGGTCGTCAGTATCAATTCTATCCACTTCTACTCCGAGGACGGTGCATATGCCTGCTTATCCACTTTTTGCGTTGCGAGTCTCCCATACACTGGCGAGCCTCAACAACTGGATGCAGATAGCTACTGCAAAGATGTCTGACCTATCCAGTGCTGTTGCAGACCAAATATCTACCCCGGCACCCCAGATTCCTCCGACAGTGGAGGACACTTTGAAGAAGCTATTGGAGAACCAGAAGGCCATCATGGACACTTTGGTGGCACATGGGGAAGCAATTGAGGAACTTGGGAAGCAGGTGAAGAAGATGAGGAAATTCGAGGCTTCGAAGAAATCAGTTGAGAGGTTGAGACGAGAGTTGACCAAGATAGTAGCCGTTGGGAACCTTCCATTTGATTTGCTAATGAAGACAGCTCTAGCAGCACCAGTAGACCCAGTAACACCAATGACACCTGCTATGCAGTCTGAGGAGCCAGACCTTGCTGCCCACACTGCTGAGGCGGTGCGACAAATGTTCGCCAACCCAACTACTCCCCGAGAAGAGGATGATGAGATCCAGCTTGAGGAGCCTGGGGGTGGTGATGCTGATATGGACACAGAGCCCACATAGGGAGTCCTTTTTAATATTTCCCTTCCTTGTTTTTATTTTGTTAAGCATAAGGGACAATGCTTATTCTTTTTCTTTTTATTCATGTATATATTCTTCTCTCTCTCTATTGATGTGTATATTCTCTTTCCCTCTCTCATTTTGTATATTCATTTATGCTTTCAGTCATTTATTTTATAGCTTCTTCATTTTGTTTTCTTAGTAGTCAATGTTTAGTCTAATAACTTCTTATTTACTTTAATAGCTTCATTTTAATTTAGTAGCTTCTTTTCATGTTTAAGTGATCAATAAGCCTTTGGTTTTCTTAATGACGCGGTTCTTTCCATGGGTAGTTTTTGTGTGAACCGGATGACTCTTCCCAACGATGGATGGCGTGACAACCTTCTTGAGGGATTGAGTCCGTTTTTTATGTTTAGGTAAGAATTGTAGTAATAATGAATAAGAGGACCTAATTGAGTAATACTAGAAGATTCAAGCATGCTTCACTTGGTATCAACACACTTAACTATGTGCTTATGATTAAAAATAAGTTCTTGGAAAGAAATAACTCTAGTTAGTGACCTTCTAACTCTTGTGTTGACTTAAGCAATCATCGAGTGGTTTAATCGAACCATTAGTGATTTTTAATCTTGAATATGGTTGTTGTGGGTCCTCGACTCTATCCTCTTTAACAATCTAGCTATGTGAGAGGTGAGATGTTTTTGTTGCAAGTCCAAGTACCCGTGCGAATGGTTTAGAACTTGCCCCGAATGTGTTTCTAGGAGAAATTCTAAGTTTTTCTTGGCTTGAGAAGTGATTGTAGGCTCTCCTTGACCTGTTTGAAATTTTTCATGTCCCACCAATGTTGCTATCCCTAGTCAACCCATTTGAGCCTAAAACTTTTCTCATTTGATAACCATGTTACAAGTCTTTGCCCGTTTTGTAGTGATCCTCTCTTGGCACCTGAGCTTTTCTTAACACTCTTGAGAAATAATTGGTTAAAACATAAGTTTGGGGGAGAGGCGAGGAGGTTGGAAGTTGCATCAAGGCACAAAAAGAGAAAAGAAATGAAGAAAAGGAAAGACAAAGAAAAAGAAAGAAAGAACAAAAAGAAAAATGCAAAAGAAAGTGAATAAGTTGAAGAGTTGAAGGGATTCAAAGAAAAGTGATGATGCAAAGCATGGAGAAACCAAAGAAGGAGAAAATGAATATAATGAACAAGAAAGAGTTATGTTAAGTCTCTCTAGTTCCCCTAAAGGGAAAAGGAAATGCCTCAAACAGTCGGCAAAACATGAGCCAAAAACAAGAGAAAATGGAGTGCTTAAGGAAAGATGAATCTGTTCTATTCTAACATATCCAACCATAGTCCAAAAGCATGCATTACATTCCGAAAAAGCCCTATGTGGTTTCAATCTGGGTGAACTTACATTGGTGGTGATTTACATGAGGGGTAAGCATATGGTACTTAGAGTCGTACTTATGACATTCTTTTGAGAGAGATGAGCGAATTTTTCACAAATCTTTGAATTGTGTGCTACATTCTTAAGTGAGATATGCTAAAGGAGAGTAGCGGAGGAGTTTGGGATCCACAATGACCTATATGAAAGAGAGAGCTTCCTTAATGAATAAAGTCAACTCTTAATGCTCAAGTGTCACATTAGAACTATTTGTGCTTTAAAATTCAAATTATTGTCTTGTTGATAATTCATAAGTGTTGTGGGTAATTATTGGTCCTAGTTGATATGTGATTGATGCACCTTAGATTAGCTGAAAATAGCTTTTAACTTATGGAGGTAGGAATTACCTTATTTGCTTGAGGACAAGCAAAAGCTTAAGTTTGAGGAAGTTGATAAGTGGGGATTTTGACTACTTATTAGCGCCTTTTAACTTTCGTTTTAGTCCAAAAGTGCTTAATTGCATTCCCGAAAACTGACAAAATATGCTTAATTGCAGGAGTTGGAAAATACTCACTAATATGAAATCCAACTCAAGAAGGAGTGATCTGAACTCAATGACAAAATCAGGCACAAAAGCTCAAGTGCAGTCCGCAAATTTCCATCTACGGCCGCAGAATGTGAAGGAAAGTTATTAGAGTCCAAGTGCAAAGTGCGGACCGCACAATTATTGTGTGGCCTCATAAGCTAACCAAGAGTAGAAGTTCAGAGAGTTCTCATTTCAAGATTAAAGGAAATATGGGTCGCACAATAATTGTGCGGCCGTAGAAATCAGCTACGCAGTCGCACTTAAAAATGTACGGTCCTCAGAAGAGCCCTGTGCGGACGCACCAAGAATTGTGTGGACCGTAGAATATGAGAGATGCGGCCGCATTCCAGAATTGTGTGGTCGCAGATTCAACTCCTGTCAAGACTGAAGCAAAGTGCGAACCGCACATGGAATTATGCGGTCGCAGAACCTCCGAAGGGGCATTTTTGTCCAAAAATTCCAGCTTTGTATAAATAAAATAGTTTCACAAAATTAGGTCAAATTTTGAATATTCAAAGTGTTATAGCCATTTTTCCTTCTTTCTTTAGGCAACTTTAGCTTATTGTGGTGATTTAACATTGGGTTTTTACATTTTAATCTTGCAATATGAGTTTTATCATCTTTCCTTCCTTGTTTTCTTCTATACCCACTATGAGTAGCTAGATTTTCACTAGGGTTGTGACCCAACCCTAGAGTATAAACCTAATGGATGTTTGATTTATGGCTTGTTTATGGTTGAGTATTTATTATTTAGCCTTGTTCTTACTTTTAATTGTAGAATTAAATATTGCAAACATTAGTTCATGCCTATTTGACTTGGTCTCTAATTGAGAAAGAGAGACTTAGTTTAGGAAAACTCGGCTAATAAGAAATTGGGACAAAATTAAGAGATTGATAGTCCTGGGTTGAACCTAGAGATAGTAAACCCCACTTGAGCATTTTATCAACTGTTTTGTTCAATACCCATTTGGACTTGAGAAAGCCAAAATGGGCAAAATAACTTTCTTACCGAGAGGTATTGAGTGGGTACTTGAGTGTTGATAGCTATAATATACCCTGACCAACAAAACAAGCTTTAAAGTTTACAACCCATTAGGCAAACATCTAGGTGAAGGTCATAACCCTAGGCCTTTTACAATAGTTGAAAACAACAACATAAACAATTTCTTAGTTTAAATTATTTATCTTGCAATCTTAGTTTAAACTAGACCTAGAATCAACCAATTTTGTGGAAGTGTAATTTAGGATAGTTCAAGCTCATTCACCATAATATATATACCTCTAAATCCCATTCGTATAACTCCCTATGGAATTTGACCCCGACTTTCTGTTGGGTATTACTATTGCATCGATTGTTTCATAACCTCAAATAAAGGTGTGACTTGGACGAGATCAGGAATCAAGCCCCCGCTCAATGGAGAACGAGCCCAAAGTAAAGGGATACTGTTACACCCCGCAATGTTACATCAATATTACGTCCCGCAGTAGTATATTATGATAATGTTATGCTCTGCAGTAATATGTTACAATGGTGTCACCCTCTGTAGTAAATTACGATGATGTTATGTCCTGCAGTAATAAGTTACGACAGTGTTGCACCCTGCAGTATTGTACGTTGAATTTGTCGTAAGGTAATTGACATCAGTCCAAGGAAAAGATTATTTGGAGATTATAAGGATCATAAGTGATGAGTAAATTCATGAAGGTAAGAAGGTAAGTAAAATCGAAGAAAACGAATTTGGTCAATGTTTGGCATTTTAGGATAAAATATGGCCCGAGCTAAAATACCCGGTATTTTTGAACTAGTGCCATACAAGGTACTACATGGCCATGATAGTAAGGTGTATAAGGTATGTGGAAAGTGAGTAATATTTTAAGTAATTTGTGGTAATTTTTAAATTATGCGGGTAATTGGTTAATTACCGGGTAGCAGGACATTACCCGATTAACTAATAAGCGGATAAAAACTTAATAATTATCCCCAACCACACGTGGCAAGAAACCACCAAAATAAGAGTGACTAACTAGTCACTTATTATGCCACTTAGGCATAAGCAAGATTGAGGATTAGAATAATCTGCCAAAAATTCTTAGGAATCAAAGAAGTGACTCCAAAAAGAAAAACTAGTCTTTCCAAGACTTTTAAGAAACAGAAACGTTTCCTTGATCCAAAATGAATACAAAGGATTCTTTCAAATCCTAAAGGGAAATCAGAAATTCGTTCCTTTTTAAAGTTTTCAACCAAAAGAAATGTGGTCTTTAATTGGAACAAGTTCCAAATTGCAAGAACAGAATCGTTCCCTCTCAAAAATTTCAAAGGAACACTGATTTCGTTCAAACATTTCAAGAACCAGAAACAAATTTCGTTCGTGAATCTTTAAGGAGCAGAGGTAGATTTCGTTCAATCAATGAAGGTTTTCTAACGAAATATTATACGGAGTTTTCCCTACTCTAGGTATGTTAAGGCTATCCCTTCTTTCTTTTGGCATGATCCATACGATATGAACGAAAAGTGCAAATGCACAAATTCCAAAAGTGACTCTACTCATAGGAGTAATAGAAATATCTATGTTCTTTAATTTCCAGGTGTCATAATATTTTATCATTTATTCATGGGTCTTAGAAAAATACGAAAGTTGAAAGGATGTTACATTATGATATTGCTCAAGGGGCAAAATGGTCTTATGACATTCTGAATGATTTTATTGACGTAAATTTCATGCATTGCATCCACGTGCATTGACCCATGACCAGATGGCGTTATATACGTGTATATATGTAAATATATTTATATGGGATATGGGAAAAGGTTATGGCGTTATATACGCACCACCACCTGATCAGCTGGTATATGATGATGATGTTGCCCACAGTGGCTGAAATATGATTCAAACGGCGTTATATACGCATATATGGGTATGTATTCAAATGGCGTTATATACGCATATATATGTATGTATTCAAACGGCGTTATATACGCGTATATATGTATGTATATATAACGGCGTTATATACGTGTATATATGTATGTATATATATGTATATGGGATATGGGAAAGGTTATGGCGTTATATACGCATCACCACCTAATCAGCTGGTATACGATGATTATTTTGTCCACAGTGGCTGATATGATATGATGGAATACCCTCAGAGGCTGATGATGTTATGAAACATGTACCTATGCACGACATCATTCATACGCATATGCATGACGCTAAAAGTAATTTATGATTTACAAAGTTATTCAGACTTACAGGATGAGTCATGTACTCTATATTTCTTCCATGTCTCTTATGTACTTATTTATATGCCTTACATACTCGGTACATTATTCGTACTGACGGCCTTTTTGCCTGGGGACGCTGCGTTTAATGCCCGCATGTCCCGATAGACATGTCGAGAGCCCTCCAAGTAGGCTATTAGCTCAACGAAAGATGTTGGTGCGCACCATTTGCTTCAGAGTTGCTTGTTTGGTTAGTATGATTTAGACGTGTATTGTTTGGTATGGCGGGACTCTATCCCGACCATTATGATATTTATGTATTCTTAGAGGCTTGTAGACATATGTCGTGTATGTGAAAGATTGTACGACCTTGTCAGCCTATGTTTTGAGTTTATAAAAGATCATGTTGCCCTATTAGGCATGTATGTCACGTGTATATGATGATGTATTAAGAAGATATGTTACGTTGGTACTCGGTTGAGTAAGGTATCGTGTGCCCGTCGCGGCCCATCGGTTTGGGTCGTGACAAAAGTGGTATTAGAGCAGTTCTGTCCTAGGGAGTCTACAAGCCGTGTCTAGTAGAGTCTTGTTTATGGGTGTGTCGTGCACCACACTTATAAGCAGGAGGCTACATGGCATTTAGGATTGTCACTCTTTCTTCTTACTCTAGATCGTGTGATAGAGCTCACTTATAAGAATTCAAATTCCAAAATTCTTTTTTTTATTATTCGTAATAAGACGATACCTACATCCGGAAAGAATGATTGGAAAGAGAGATAGTTGTGGAAGAGCTGAGTCATAGGAATTGGATTTTTGTATAATGCCTACGATAAATAAATGTGAGGTCTTTAGCAGATCATAGGTGTACTGAAAGGTGAAAGCTTCCTGATAAGAAGCCGTAAGGCAAGAATATCTATCCATCTTTATGGTAAAAGAAAATGAGAGATTAAGAAGATAAATACAAGTTTCAACAAGTAGAAGAAGCAAGAGGAAGAAGAGTACGAGGCACCCAATTAATGAAGGCTAACAACATTTATAATTAAGGCAGAGGAACATAAGCTTTTTGAGTTATATTCAACAGTAACAGAGGTATATACAATTGGACGCACCCATTGCAGATATGCCCTATGGGGGTTAACAGAAGTAGTATAAGAAGATATGATGAATGAATTATTTGCGTCAGCTGACATTTCCGAAGGATATTGCAAATGTGCTAATAGATCTTTTTATGAGACACCCAGATGGTGCACTCTAAAATAGTACAACTAGATGTGAGTACTACAAAGATAGGCACTGGAAGACTTAAATGGATAAATATTACCTTAGTATGGCTCCATCCCGAGTAGAACGAGAATGCTTGGCAACCCGAAGAGCCAATGGATGAAGCAAGGGGAGCTAAAAGCAAAAGGATGTCATGTTGAAGTCTTCAAAAGAAAGTGATAGGCAGATATATTAGCAGGGAAATAAGAAGAGAGATAATGAAGCATTATGAATAAGGTATGATACACGGATGACAATGGTAGAGTGTTACAGAACCTATAGTCAAATGAAGAAAGAGGCGAAAAGTGATGGGCCCTAAGACAACAAAAGAGTATAGGCCATGAAGTCATATCCTCATTTTAAGAAGTAAGTTCGTGACCCTAACGTGATTACAAATAGGAAAATCTAGACCCCAGAATAATAGAGATCAGTATGGGCTGGTGAACAAGATAACCTAAACATGAATTAGGGACTGAGTGACTGGTGATAGTCGCCATCATAAGAACTTCAGATTTTGTTCCGCTAATAATAGAATGGACTACAAAAGAAGATTCATGAGAAATTTAGAGAATGATCATTCAGGAAGACACTTCCTTACAACAAGCAACGTGAGCAAAGTTCAGCTTAAGGGACTGTATGTGCCAGTTATACTAAATTTCACCCTCGTGAGTAAGGGATTTTTCTATCCTTGGTATGAGAGGATTACCGCAAGGCGAGTAAGAGTCATCGATGATGTGAAAGGATGCCAAAGATGAAAAGGTCAAACATTTATATGCAGGTCGTCGTAGCTCCAACTCTTAATACTCCCATAAATGGGGAAATATGGAATGATGAAGGAAGAATGCGATAAAAATGAGAAAGGGATGAGATTGCACTTATGTGATTCCTACAGTTATGCTATGATTCCATAATGTTACGTAAGCACGATGTCAGAAAAAGGAAGTATGGTTTCTTGCCCGGAAGGTTATTGATAAATAAGGAGCTAGTGCAAGAGGTAAGTTAGGCAAAGGAAATAACCTAAGAGAGATTACGCCAAATATGGATATGAGAATGGGTCTATGAGTAGTTAGTAGTTGATTTAGGAAGAGCCTAGTCATGGCTAGACAAGAAGTCACAGAAAAATCAGCAAATCATGCAAGGTAAATGTAGTAAACCCCAACATGGAGATTTCATCCTCGCAGTAATGTTGTTATAATACTTGAGATATATTCAAATAGAAATCGGGGTAGTTAAAGATACCATATGAGTGTTACGGGGATAAAAGAAAGTACCACTGGGAAGGCAATCAAAATATCAGTTGAAGCAACCCTATAAGCACAAGGGCATGGAGGTAAGCAACTATGGATAATTATAGGAAAGGAAGGACATCAAAAGGTCCGTAATAAGCTCACAGCTTTACGAGAGTCAAGGGTTCTCCCTAAGTACTATAACGAAAGACTAGCTGAGGAAATAAGGAAGAAGGCTTCAACTTAAGCACAACGATCTAAAGAGGAAATGGTCGTGTAACAACAGTATTACAACAACATTATAAGCACTCCAAAGGAAAGTGACACCTACCATGACTAATGAATGGGAAGTAAAATTAAAAGTAATATTCGAGATCATATGAGTTGCATGAAAACTCTAGCATGTATAGGCACTAAGATGAGCTAAGTATAGACGGAACAAGGGGGCTGAAAGACCAGGAAAAGTAATAGATTACGTTGAAATAAAGCTAAAATGGAATGAAAGAAATTATTTGATCAATGATCCAGAGTTGGTTACGTTACGAACTCACTTAAGGGTTCGGAGTTTTATGCATGTATCATATACAGCCGTAGAAGATTCTGGTATACATTAAAAGAAAGAATTGAGCCCAGGTCATAGATGAAGGATTGAATTGTTAAAGGATTTTATCATGAATATCCCTCAGCGCCTATGAAAGGCTAAAGTAATAACTGATACCATGAGCCGCATGTCGGAAGATATCTTAGGCCTACATAGAGGCTGATTAAAAAGAAGATGAGACTAAAGAGTTACATCGACTAAGCAAAACATGAGGGACCAAGAGAATTATAGACCTTAGGATCACTCTTATGTAGTAGAGGTATAAGAAAGATAGTACAGTAGCCATACTTTATAATAGTTCTATGATGAAGCCAACTGAAGAGTACCGGCCTCATAAGAAGTCAGTACGAAGCTCCCACCGGATTATGTATGCACCAGAGGTGTAAGAACTATAATAGAGCTTCAAGTTATGGAAGTAAATTATACCTATGCGAAAGGGAGGTCATGAAAGAGATAAAAGATATGATGCGAGATTTTAAGGTAAGAAAGGTAAATGGGAACAACGTATGAGATACTCAAGGCAGAATATGTGAATAGTCCATACTTCGGATAAGGCTAGAAGTGATGGGATTCAATATCCAGGAATGATAGCGGCATATTCAGTGGCATATCTCATAGCCTATGGTTTCTAGGTATCGAGGAGGCTAATTAAGACAATAAAGAAGAGTTAGAGATGATGTGATGTCTCGCTTAATATCCCAGAATGACATAAGGAAATTTATGATGCAAGCAAGTTTAAAGGTTGCAAGTAATATAAATAGAGTTGTGTAGGTCGCAAGCCATTGTATAGTGAAGCGACAAGGTTCTAGAAGACAAGAGTAAGGATAAGAAAGGGCGAGTGAGAAAGTAACGAAAATGGATAAGTCCTCAGGATTAAGCCCATGAAAATAAGAAGAGCAGATAGTTTCCCTAAATGATACAAAGCTTACTATAGCCTGAATGAACTCAAAAGAGTCTAAGACTAATAGCATTTAGAATGCCACCCTGGTAATAGAATGAGGGCGTAATTGTGATAGATAAAAGATGACGTTTGGGCCTTCAATTGAGTAATGATTCAACCAAGAAAAGAAACGGATCTTATGAATTGGACAGGATTAAAGTACCCACGCAAGGTGAATCGCATTGGGATGCTGTGAGGTACGGTTATGAAAGTAAGGTATTGCCCCAGGTGGATCAATCTAATCATTTTAGACGTTCCCCGATAAAACGTGAATCCTAGCAGCAATATTACATAAAAGATTAAGTTATGAGTGGGTTGAGGTGAATCAACAATGGATGGACAAAAGTTACAATGTATGATATAAGATTAGGCCGTCATTCTAAATAAGAACAGTAATGAGGAAGCATTAAAGGACTTAAATTTATACATATGGAATGAGCAACGAAAGTAAGCTGGTACTTGGTAGCAGACCTCGGCAACGATAAATTAAAGTAAGAGTTATGGCAGTAAATTCATACGGATGGTTAAACGTACCTATGCGATGAGATATAGCAATATTCGTAAATCCAACAAAGTATCGAGCAAAGGACTTCAATATACCTATAGAGGCCCAGAGAGGCATCCTATTAAGCCTTGTATATATAAAGTAAGACCTACAGATTGACTAAAAGGTAAAAGGAAAAAGGAAAGATGAATCGCATAAGTGCACCTACAAAGCCAGGGTCATACAGGTCGCATGATAGGAGGTAACAGAAGTTGCAAGATTAGGAAGATTTCGACAACATGTCATGATATGAGCAAAAAATCTAAAGCGGGGGAGGGGGAATACCCTAGACATTAGATTTATTCACAGAGCAACTGCTTGAATGACAAGAAGAGTATTAATGTATTCACAAGAGCTATAAGTTACAAAAATGATAAGAGCATCAGTCAACATTTGAGGACGAATGTTCCAAAGGGGGGAATGATGTTACACCCCGCAATGTTACGTCAATATTACGTCCCGCAGTAGTATATTATGACAATGTTATGCTCTGCAGTAATATGTTACAATGGTGTCACCCTTTGTAGTAAATTACGATGATGTTATGTCCCGCAGTAATAAGTTACGACAGTGTTGCACCCTGCAGTATTGTACGTTGAATTTGTCGTAAAGTAATTGACATTAGTCCAAGGAAAAGATTATTTGGGGATTATAAGGATCATAAGTGATGAGTAAATTCATGAAGGTAAGAGGGTAAGTAAAGTCGAAGAAAACGAATTTCATCATTGTTTGGCATTTTGGGATAAAATATGGCCCGAGCTAAAATACCCGGTATTTATGAACTAGTGTCATACAAGGTGCTACATGGCCATGATAGTAAGGTGTATAAGGTATGTGGAAAGTGAGTAATATTTTAAGTAATTTGTGGTAATTTTTAAATTATGCGGGTAATTGGTTAATTACCGGGTAGCAGGACATTATCCGATTAACTAATAAGCGGATAAAAACTTAATAATTATCCCTAACCACACGTGGCAAGAAACCACCAAAATAAGAGTGACTAACTAGTCACTTATTATGCCACCTAGGCATAAGCAAGATTGAGGATTAGAATAATCTGCCAAAAATTCTTAGGAATCAAAAAAGTGACTCCAAAAAGAAAAATTAGTCTTTCCAAGACTTTTAAGAAGCATAAACGTTTCCTTGATCCAAAATGAATCCAAAGGATTCTTTCAAATCCTAAAGGAAAATCAGAAATTCGTTCCTTTTTAAAGTTTTCAACCAAAGAAAATGTGGTCTTTAATTGGAACAAGTTCTTTCCAAATTGCAAGAACAGAATCGTTCCCTCTCAAAAATTTCAAAGGAACACTGATTTTGTTCAAACATTTCAAGAACCAGAAACAAATTTCATTCGTGAATCTTTAAGGAGCAGAGGTAGATTTCGTTCAATCAATGAAGGTTTTCTAACGAAATATTATACGGAGTTTTCCCTACTCTAGGTATGTTAAGGCTATCCCTTCTTTCTTTTGGCATGATCCATATGATATGAACGAAACATGCAAATGCACAAATTCCAAAAGTGACTCTACTCATAGGAGTAATAAAAATATCTATGTTCTTTAATTTCCAGGTGTCATAATATTTTATCATCTGTTCATGGGTCTCAGAAAAATACGAAAGTTGAAAGGATGTTACATTATGATATTGCTCAAGGGGCAAAATGGTCTTATGACATTCTGAATGATTTTATTGACGTACATTTCATGCATTGCATCCACGTGCATTGACCCATGACCAGATGACGTTATATACGTGTATATATATAAATATATGTATATGGGATATGGGAAAAGGTTATGGCGTTATATACGCACCACCACCTGATCAGCTGGTATATGATGATGATGTTGCCCACAGTGGCTGAAATATGATTCAAACGGCGTTATATACGCATATATGGGTATGTATTCAAATGACGTTATATACGCATATATATATATGTATGTATTCAAACGGCGTTATATATGTGTATATATGTATGTATATATATGTATATGGGATATGAGAAAGGTTATGGCGTTATATACGTACCACCACCTGATCAGCTGGTATACGATGATTATTCTGTCCACAATGGCTGATATGATATCATGGGATGCCCTCAAAGGCTGATGATGTTATGAAACATGTACCTATGCACGACATGACATTTATACGCATATGCATGACGTTAAAAGTAACTTATGATTTACAAAGTTATTCTGACTTACAGGATGAGTCATGTACTCTATATTTCTTCCATGTCTCTTATGTACTTATTTATATGCCTTACATACTCGGTACATTATTCATACTGATGTCCCTTTTGCCTGGGGACGCTGCGTTTCATGCCCGCAGGTCCCGATAGACAGGTCGAGAGCCCTCCAAGTAGGCTATCAGCTCAGCGGAAGATGTTGGTGCGCTCCATTTGCTTCAGAGTTGCTTGTTTGGTTAGTATGATTTAGACATGTATTATTTGGTATGGCGAGACTCTATCCCGACCATTATGATATTTATGTATTCTTAGAGGCTTGTAGACATATGTCGTGTATGTGAAAGATTGTACGGCCTTGTCGGCCTATGTTTTGAGTTTATAAAAGATCATGTTGCCCTATTAGGCATGTATGTCACGTGTATATGATGATGTATTAAGAAGATACGTTACGTTGGTACTCGGTTGAGTAAGGTACCGTGTGCCCGTCGCGGCCCATCGGTTTGGGTCGTGACAGATACGTATAAACATACGTAAAACCCTTCTTGTAGAAGGTTATCCACTCCGCCAGATCAGGAGCGATGATATTCAAATCTTGACACCTACAGTTTTCCTTTTACAACAGTGATGCTTAAAGGATGGATGGAAGAAGGATACACGCCAACAACCCATGTGATGGGGTTATTAGAAAGGTATTTCTCTTCGAAGTCCTTATTTATAGTAAGCTTTTTGAGAATGATGGTGCTCACCGTGGGAGGAGCAACATCATCAGTGTTTTCTTTGTTCTTTGAAAGACTAGAGTTTATAAAAGAGAATGCTATTGTTATCAGAAGAGAATAAGGTTTTTTTTTTCTGAAGAAGAAAATTAGAGAAAATAAAAAACAAGTGTGAGTTGAGTAAAGAGGGTTTGAGAGAGTTTAAAAAATTATGAAGTGTAAAAGGAGAAGGTTGATGCATATAAGTAAAGGAATAAGCAGCTAAGATCGTGGGCATAATTACCTCGACAACTAGCAAGAGTGTTGCTGAATCATGGGATGATGTGTGTTCGGTGCATTAAATGCGGAAAGACGTGCGTCTAATCAACCGTTAGAAACTTTTCATAGGGTGTTGGAGAATTTCCCGCCAAGAAAGGTATCTCTACCAACTTCCTGACGACATAAGGATGTGCCACCGGAAAGTAGGGGGACTATTTGTATATGGTAAAATATCTTCATATTTAATGCTCGCATAATAAGATGGCACGTAGAGCTGAAAGCAGAAGACAATCAGGTCCGAAGGCAACAATCTCGTTTTGTTCCCAAAGGGAATGATGTTGATGAAGACGAGATAAATACATGCCACCCGATAGCATTTAATTAGAAAATATTATATAGCATTAAGTACGTAGTCCGCTATAGAGAATATGACATTCACTGCTTTCTGTTACACATTCTTCAATGGTCCCCATAATTGTCATTTAAGAGGGGCTTGATCTTAGAACCTTGTTCCCTAGGTGCAACTATAAATAATGAGCTCAAAAACCATTGTAAGGGGGGATTTTCTAACAAACTTATGCTATACACTGTTCAAAGCTCAATAATATTTTGTCGTCTTGTTTATTAATATTGTTACCTTTGCCTCAGGAAAATCTGCTCCGGGAAACATGATTTCAGCTGTCTTACCTTGATTTCAATTCTAAGTCTTACATTCTTATTTAATATATTTATCATTTTTGAGATCAAATCAATTCACTTGTCGATAAACCACATATAAATTCAACTGTACCATTTTATGGGTAAACACTTACATGGTTGGGTATCAAATTTGGTTTTCATAGGAGATGAAAACTTCACTTCTTATATTTTATACTTTTAGTTGACGTTGATGAAAATGCTCATTAAGAGGCATTAGTCGTTATACCTTGAGGTTGTGCTCAAGAATCCTCAATATTTCTTTATTGGGGCTATTTTTCCAAGCTCAAGTCAGAATTATTATGTCCGAATAAAAAACTCTGCTTAATTCAAACGATTTGAAATTGACAGAGATGTAATTAAAAATCTTCGGTAATAGTGTTGAGTTGCATTTTTTTCACTAATAACACAACCTTTTTGCTTCACACTATCAAAGAGAATTGCCTATTATAACTTCTATCTCCGCAAAAGATTCACTTTTTCAAAATTAATCCATTCAATTAGTTGCCCGTTCTTCGTCTTACATTCTCATATTACGAGCTTGTTCTGTCTCCTAATAAAAGTGTTTGCTTTTATTAGGAGACCAAAAATAAATGAAAAAGGAATTTAGAGGCGTGTTTTGTTTCCTTTGAGTTATTTTTATATTGGAATTTTTTCATTCATATACATTATCTGAAACTTTATTATCCTTAATGTCCATGTTTAGTTAATTACCCCGCATAAATAAGTTTTGTTTACAAAATATATACAATCCATCTTAAATGGTTATAAACATAATTGTTTTGTGATAATGTAGGCAACAACAACAAAGGGATAAGAAGCCTATGTTGTTACAAATTATGTTCTTAAGGTAACAAAAGTTATGTCCAATAACTTCTTTAAATTTTCGACAATGAAAAGGTAGAAGAAATTTGATAACAAAGTGATTTGTGTATTCTCTATCTGCAGCAGAGGGACCTATGTTGTTACAGAAAGTTTCTTGGTTTGAAACATTTGGAATTGAAATGGCTAGTTTTATAAAAGATGGTTTTCTACAAACATTGAGCTTGCGGAGAACGTTTCCTTTGACATTTTTTATTTTGTTTGGTTGTTGGATACTAATTTGTTTCCTCGAATGCAATTTAATATGCAACCAAAACGTCAATGCAATGGTTTTCTACCTCAAATATTAGTATATTCACGAAATAGACTTACTACGTTATAACTTGGATAAAACATTCCATATGATCTGTGATTATATATATATATATAGTGGTAGTGATAATGTCGCTTATGATTGCAAAAGAGTTGAATGTGTACGGTTTGATAGGTCGAACTGTAATGACACCCTCTCATCTACCCCTACTAAAAGTTTTTCCTGGCGAAAAAACAACATTTCCGAGTTCTTTTGTTTAACATTGCAGTCTCCACCTGTAACATATCCAAAAAAGGTTAGTCGCTCATAAGATTTCCGCAACAACACGAAGATGTATATGTTGTCCGGTGCAAATAAGTAATTAAGAAATTGATATTATTGACGAAGAAAACCACTGTTCTTCTCCACTTCCTTTTTACCTTAAAAGGCTCCCAATCCATTAATTAATCTACCTACAACATCATATAAACTGAAAATAAATTTTATACAACTAATTATATAATATGTAACTTATTTATAACTTATCAACAACTTTCGTACATACTAAAAATAAAATTCATACAACTAAATATAATACGCTTATTTACAACTTATCTACAACTTTCATACATTACTTCTATACAGTTTAATACAACTACAATATTATACAACTTAAATACATTTTTACTACAACTTTCCTACAATTTCGTAAGTATAATGTATGCCATGTCTTCTCTTTCTTCTTCTTCTTCTTCTTCTTCTTCTTCTTCTTCTTCTTCTTCTTCTTCATCTTCTTCTTCTTCTTCTTCTTCGAGTTTCAATATGAAATTCAGCCAAAATCAAGTCTAGTCTTCACCAGAACACCCTCAAAGTTGAGATATAAACTCCAAATCATATTTTCAATTGTTTGCAACAACACCCAATCCAAACAAATAATGGTTTTTGAAAACCCAAATTCGAATTCAAAACTTCAAAGCTTTTTCATGACTGTCAATGGTGGAATTGTTGCTTTTTTTTCATTTACTTTACATTACTGGAATTAGGGACTAAGAGATAGAGAGACGTAGAGAGAATCCCAATTCTTTGCAACAACACCCAATTCAAATAAATAATATTTTTTAAAAACCTAAATTCGAATTCAAGGTTTCAAAGCTTTTTAATGGTTGTCAATGATGGAATTGCTGTTCTCTCGTGCAAGATACGTGGGGGAAGAGGTGGGATATGGAGAGAGAAACGTGGGGGGAGTGGGATACGGAGAGAGAAACATGGGGCGGGGGGAAGATTTGTAACTTATAGTGATGGTAGGAATTGATTAATTATCCTTAAATCCTAAAAATGTACATGATTGATAATTTTTATATATGAGATAATTATAGTGAAACTTGAATAGGGAGGGCAATAAAATTTTCAATAGTGGATAAGTATGCAAAAATCTCTTTTATATTTTAAATTTTCTTTTTATTTTGTAGTTAGATCCATTTAAATTTGGTTTAGGTCGGTTCGGGTCCAAAGTTGAAGCTAAAAATTTCAAGTCAGCTCTACACTTTCTTCTTCACCGCCTTCACTTTCACTTCCTCTGAAGTGACTGCAAAAATCTTCAAAAACCAAACCTTTCTTCACCATAAACCCTACTGTTCTCCTCCCCTACAAGTTTCTCGAACCTCATAGCAGAACCAAATCCCCTAAATTTTCTCCTCTAAAGTTCAAAATTCAAATACACCAATAATGACAAAGGTTTACGGTACCGGAACCTACGATTTCCGGCGCCACCGCGTGGCTGAGTACCCGGTGGAAGCATTACCGCAGCCGGCGGAGCAAATGCTGCCTTCCGTAACAGACAGGCCGCCGGAGTCGAAGCCCGGTTCGAACATTCCTAGCTCCATAACCCTTGCTGAGATCCAGCGCGACCGCTTGACTAAAACCGCTGCTTCTAATTGGGCCAAAACTGGGGAGAAGAAGCCCTTTAGTCCTGAGCTCGTCAAAGAAATTTATGACACGGAGCTCACCGTAAAAGGTTAGTTGTTGAAATTAGAAGAAGCGTTTTAGTGTTTGTGTTTTTATTCTTAAAAAGTAAATGATGATCAGTATGCGTTTCGAGTTTCGACTGAGGTCTGAAAGTCAGTCAACAAAGGACTAAATTTTATAAAAACATATTTGGATATACGAGTTTCTATTGTTTCTGTTAATGTCTGTGTCTAGTAATATATTTATGCATGTGGCACCCAAGTGTGTGGCCCTGTGGTCAATGAAGTGGGTGGAGAACCATGAGCTCCCAGAATCCCTTTGGAGATAACAAACCCTAGTTGATTTCTTCCCATCTGTCCAAGCTGCCTTGGTGGATAGAGTTACCTGGTACCTGTATCGGGAGGTAGCAGGTACCCGGTGAAATAGTCTAGTTATGGACAAGCTGGCCTTGACATTGCTGTCATAAAAAAACAGATATATGTATGTGCATATGCATATGGTGGTATGTGATGATGACTTGTGATTAGGCGGTCATAGAAATAAATTCTGATTGATGATATTTGATTTTGGTTTGTGTAAAGGGGGGAGAAAGACGGTTCCTCTGCAGAGGGTGATGATATTGGAGGTTAGCCAGTATTTGGAGAATTATCTTTGGCCCAATTTTGATCCAGAGGCTTCTTCCTTTGAGCATGTGATGTCAATGATACTGATGGTCAATGAGAAGGTATGATATTTTTAACTACTTTTGGACTCGTCTAAGTTACTTGGAATTTCTGGTTACTTGTTAGGGTGCTCACAATAACAAGGCAAAGCTATTATGCACAGAGATGATGCATGTTCTTACCATGTTTTTGCAAAAAGCAACTTATAATACTATACATCCTCTACTAAAATTGTCTGCCATCTGATAGCATCTGTTACTGCACAACACTTACAGATCACACCTTTCTCCAAGAGAAAGCTTTGAAAGAAAGCTTCCACTTCTTCAACATCTCTGTGTTATTACGGTCTCCTAAAAGAAACATCCAAAGTCACCTTTGTTCCGCCTTCTTAATAGTTGAGCTACGATGGAATTCTTGTAATTCGTAACAACATATAAATTTGGGAAATCTTCTTTCAGAGTTATGTTTTTTACTTCTTACCCTTTGCTACCAAAAATCCCGTGAAGCATTTTAATGTCATTTTCTCCTTCATAATCCCTTTCCACGCATTTGTCCTATGTGTAAACATTTCCTTAAGAACCATCCATAAATCCGTCCATCTTTTGTTTGATTACAACCATACTTCATATGTACACTATGATATTCATGTCTTTCAAAATCTCAAAAATGCAATTCAGTTAGGGATTGGACTCCTTTTATCGATTTTGAACTTCTGGCAGTTAGAGCCCATATAGTTGTTTCTTCACATGCAAATCTGCACAACCACGTCTCCATCAATGCTCAGGTATAAATTTCCAGCATAAGAATACTCAACACGCCCACTAAAATTGGAGCTGTAACCCTGTCCCAACTCTGAAACTGTCAAAAGAATCTTACAAGACCTTGTTAGCTTTGAAAAATGAGTTTTAAAAAATCCAAGTGAAGACCTATACAAATGTCTTTCAAAATATAAAAGAGTCAGCTCTACAGTACTGAAAAATCTGCTCTCAGGCACACTCCCCGAGGAGCCTGAGAACCTGGAATTTTGAGTCCATACATACACCATCGGAGAGCCACTACTGACGCAAGCCAACCCCTGCAGACAGCTCCGCCATCAGATCTCCTACACGCGGCCAAGCACCGACGAGCACTCCACCACGCGCCGACGTGTGAGACTGCTCCGGGCATCTTTTCAACTGTTTTCTTCAGGACAACATCTTCAGCACCCTATTCCAACCCAACCCATCCGGGCGGTTCTAGATTCCGATCACCTTTACTTTTCTCCGGCGACGGGAAGTTTTTTTTTGGCCATTTTTCAATCATTTTTCAGTCAGCTGCAAAACAAAATTCTCTTCTTCCTCTCAAGTCTGCAGAATACCATTACAGGGAGCTTCTCAACGGAGCCAAACATCTCCTTCTTCGGAATCAGTATTCACCCACTGTGATTACTACCAAACACCCTCTATAATTTTTATAACCTGAGCAGCTGGTTAGTACAATATGGGAGACAGTAGGATATACTTCAACGCTGGATTCAAATCTTTCAACATCACCAAATGGAACTCCAACAAAGATATATGGTTTGAATGGGTGGAGAGAAGCCGCAACATGATGAGACGCTTATCCATGGATAGAAAGACAATGGAATGGATTTGCTTTGTACTTAAAGAAGCCTTGACAGATCAAAAGAATTTAGTGAAGAGATGGAAGTATAAGGAACAAATGACAGAATATTTATGCACTAGGAAATTTAACGCTCATGGAAGATATATTCTATCACTAAAGGGAGAAGGGAGGTCAGTTATTATAATCCCAGAGAGCTTTGAATGTAGGCTGGAAAGACATAGCAGCTAAGATAGAAAGATTCATCTATCATGTCCCCAAGCTGAATACCACAGTACCACCCAGAAACACTGTGGACAACTATCCTTATGTCAAAACAGTTAAGGAGAGTAAATGGCAATCCAATACCCTTCGAGAGGCAAATGTCTGTACAAACAATGAAGATATCTCTGTTTTGGAACCTTCAGGACCGGAGGACACAAGTTTACTAAAAAGATGCATTATTGGGTATTTTGGGAAAGAAATCACTGAGGGACCCACTTTAGCAGACATAAGGCGATGAGCTACTGCTTCATGGAACAAAGCATATGGAGTCAACATGTATGACATGACTAGCAACATGTTTCTATTTGAGTTTCCGAACAGATACATGGCTGAGTAGATTCTCCAAGGAGATTGGAGATGGAAAAAGTTCAAGCTTCATCTGGAATGGTGGAACTACACTGCTGGATGCATTCCAAACTCTCAAATTGTGGAAACATGCTGGATTAAAGCCATCCCTTCTATGGTCACAGAAGATCTTCAAAGAAATAGGAGATCTTTGTGGGGGATTGATAGCTACTGTAGAAGAAACTGATCTCAAAAATCACCTTAAGTGGGCTAGAATTCAAATTGTTGGTGATGGCAGAAAGATTCCTAATGAGATTGGGATTGAAAGAGAAGGGATCAAATTTTTCATCCCAATATGGGCTGAAAAACAGGCAAGATTTGAGCTGAAGTCGTCGGAAAACACACATAGCCTTGGAGCAGAGAGAAACATGGGCGACCAAGTGGGATGCACCATATTGCAAAATAATAATAAGGGAAAGGCACGAGTGCAACATACGCAAGGTCCAAGTTCGACAGATCTGAGCATGAATGCGGTGAATAATGAGCTGAAATCATATGAGTCTGATTTCGCTGCACAAGTCATTTTTAATGATCTCGTGTGTGAGGCCACTGAAGAATTAGGCTGACGCCTTATATTGAGGAACTGGGGTGCACCTCTTACTTAAAAGTCAGAATCCAATCCAGGGGATCCAATTTCCATTGCAAACCTTGAAATTATGCCACATGCAACACATATAAGTTGCGATCAGCTAGAAGGTGAAGCAGAGATAAGAATACTGGGACAGAAGGCAGGGGAGCATACCATAAACAAAAAGATAGGGGAAGATCAAGTTGAAAATGCATTGGAGCACCAACAACAGCTAAAGCACTTCAACTCTATCCAAGATTGGGAAATCGAGGAGGTTACTCCTATATTAGTACAACAACACAATCCAGTAATGGATAAAGAGATGGATGCAATACTGTGGGTCCATCAAAATATGATCAAATTGGGAAAAATGTTTGGAGTAGATTTTCAAGGCCACGAAGAAGAAGCATTGGAGTTACTAATGCAAATTGACAGTTGCAGACAAGTTAGAAGAGTGGAGACAAATATGGAGGTGAAGAAACAAAGGTTCAAAGGCTCACTGGAATTAAAAGGATTAACCTCCTTTGATGGGAAAAAGAGTAGGGGAAGAGATCTTTCTATTATTGCAATACGAAGATCAATTTAATTTCATGGAATGTTAGGGGATTAAATGACAAGAAGAAAAAGGAGATCATAAAAAGTCAAGTGCTGAATTGGAAGGCAGACATTATCTGTATGCAAGAGACAAAAGTGGAGGGGGATATCAAGGAAATAGTCAATCAAATTTGGGGTGGGAGATGGGTGAGGTACACATGTTTAGAAGCTAGCGGCACGAGAGGGGGGATTTTGTTACTATGGAATTGCAGAGTATGGAAAAGGGAGGTGTTACAGTCTGGTGCATACATTTTGACATGCAAGTTCGAGGCTCTTTTACAGAATTTTCAATGTCATATAACAGGAGTGTATGCACCAAATTGCAGAATAGAAAGAAGAACAGTATGGAGAGAAATTGGTGCAATGAGGGGATTGATGGAAGACCCTTGGGTAGTCTGTGGTGATTTTAACGTCACAAGGTACCCTTCTGAAAAACGGGAATGTTCGAGGAGGTCCAGAGAGATGGTGGAATTCTCGGATTTTATAGAAGACATAGAGTTGATAGATCTTCAACTCGAAGGAGGCTACTATACTTGGTTCAAAGGGGATAATCATACAACCGCGTCTAGAATTGATAGATTTCTCATTTAAGAAGAATGGGATGAAAGCTTCAGAAATATCAAGCAAACTCTCCAACAAAGGCTGATTTTTGACCATTCACAAGTGGCTCTATGCTTTGGTGCCTGGGAACAAGCTAAATCATACTTTAAGTTTGAAAATTGGTGGCTGAACGTGGAAGGTTTTGATGACAGAATTAGAAACTGGTGGACATCTTTTGAATTTTCAGGAAGACCAGACTATATTTTAGCTTGCAAATTAAAAGCTCTCAAAGGCAAGCTAAAAGAATGGAGCAGAAGTTGTAAAGGAAATCTGGGATTGCAAAAATCAAAATTGCTGAGTCAATTGGCAGATTTTGAGGCAACCCAACAATTAAGAGCTTTGACAAAAGAGGAATCAGTGAGGAAGGCAGCTACCCTCATGGAGCTCGAGGATCATCTCAAGAACGAAGAAAGTGCATGGAGATAGAAATCAAGAGCTCTGTGGCTCAAAGAAGGGGATAGGAATACAATGTTTTTCCATCGTACTGCCAATGCACACAAGAGAAACAATAATATTGATCAACTAATAATTCAAGATGAAGCAGTTGAGGAGCCAGACAGAGTAAAGAATGTGATCATTGAATTCTACAAGGGATTATACACAGAACCTGAAGAGTGGAGATCGACATTCAATTTCGAAAACAGTCCAAAAATCTCTGAATCAGAGAAGGAGTGTCTACAGTGTAAATTTGAGGAACAAGAAGTCTTGAGCTGTCTGAAGATGTGTGCAACTGACAAGGCCCCAGGTCCAGATGGATACACAATGAGTTTTTTCATTAAGTGCTGGGATATTTTGAAGCACGACATCATCGAGGACTTCAAAACTTCTATTCCTAGGAGATGTTTGAGAAAAGCTTCAGCAACATACATAGCCTTGATTCCAAAGAAGACAGGTGCGAAAGAATTGAGAGATTTCAGGCCAATCAGTCTGATAGGGAATTTCTACAAACTGCTCTCAAAAGTCTTGACTGAAAAACTTAAGAGGGTGGTAGGAAAACTAGTTGATGCTCAACAAATGGCTTTCATCAAAGGAAGACAAATAATAGATGCAATGTTGATTGCTAATGAAGCTGTGGATTCAAGAATCAAAAAGAAAGAACCCGAAATCCTATGCAAACTAGATATTGAGAAGGCTTATGATCATGTCAATGGGAGCTTTCTACTGAAATTGTTAGAACAAATGGGTTTTGGGCAGAAATGGATCAGTTGGATGAAATTTTGCATATCTACTGTTACATTCTCCATTCTCATAAATGGATCTCCTGAAGGTTTCTTCCATGCACACAGAGGTCTAAGACAAGGTGATCCTTTATCGCCCTTTCTATTCATTATAGCCATGGAAGGACTGAACAACATGATTAAAACGGCTAAAGTCAATGGATGGGTTAAAGGTTTCGAGGTTCACAGGAATGGGGCAAACAGTCTAGAGATCACACATCTTCAATATGCTGATGATACTCTAGTCTTCTGTGACGCTGAAGAGGAGCAACTTAGAAAAGACGCTGAAGAGGAGCAACTTAGTTTCTAAGTTGCTCCTCTTCAGCGTCACAGAAGACTAGAGTATCATCAACTGAAGGAATTTCGGGACTACACATCAACTGGAGAAAGAGCCATATTTATCCCATTAATGAAGTTAATAACATGGAGCAACTGACACAGATAATGGGAGGAGAAGTAGGGTCTCTACCAACTGTATACCTTGGGATGCCTCTTGGTGCAAGATCCAAATCCAAAAAGATCTGGAATTCAGTCATTGAAAAGTGTGAGAAGAATCTATCAAGATGGAAATTGCAATACCTATCAAGGGGGGGGGGGGCAGGCAGACTAGTTTTAATCAACTCAGTATTAGATTCACTTCCTACTTACATGATGTCTTTGTTCCCAATTCTTGCCAGAATCATACAGAGACTGGACAAACTCCGAAGATCCTTCCTTTGGCAAGGGAATAAGGAGAAAACGGTCTTCCATTTAGTTAAATGGAAGACCCTCACAATGGCCAAAAAACAAGGTGGTTTGGGAATAAGAAATTTGAAGAATCAAAGCAAGGCTCTTAGAATGAAATGGCTATGGAAATATTCTCAAGAACCTCAAACTTTATGGAGCAAAGTGATCAAAGCTAAGTACGGTGAGGAAAATAAGTGGGTGTCAAACAAAGTCAGCACATCATATGGAGTTAGTGTGTGGAAATCCATCAGAGAACTTTGGCCTATAATGAAGATTCACTCTTCCATAAGAGTGAACAACGAAAGGAACACATCATTCTGGGATGATAATAGGTTGGGACATGGAAGCCTAAAGGAAAGATACCCCGATATGTTTGGTTTGGCACAAAACTAGCATAGGACAGTAGCTGAAATGTGGAGTTATGAGAACTCACTCTTAGAAGACAGCTGAATGACTGGGAGATAACAAGATTAACTGACCTCTACAAAGAGCTGGAAGCATTTAAAGGATTACAGGAAGGGGTGGATTCACTTTGGTGGCAGAGGCACAACAGAGGGGTCTATCAGGTGAAGGATGCATATAAGATTTTGAATCAAAATGATCTTCAGATAGATGCTTGGCCATGGAAGTATATATATGGAAAACAAAGATTCCATATAAGGTAGCATGTTTCTCTTGGCTACTAGCAAAGTAGGCTGTATTAACCCAGGATAATCTCATAAAAAGAGGAATTTCTTTGTGTTCATGATGTTTCCTATGTGGGGAAAACGCTGAGACTGTTAGCCATTTATTTCTACATTGCAAGATAACAAACCAACTATGGAAAATCTTTATTAGTCTTAGGGGTATTTCATGGACAATGTCATGCAGGATTAATGAAGTTCTTTATAGTTAGGAAGAAGTTGGTGCTGAAGCAACTAACAGAGATAGATGGAGGACTGTCCCGACTTGTATCTGGTGGACAGTTTGGAGGGAAAAGAATGCTAGATGTTTTGAAGACAGAAGCAACCCAGTACAGAAGATCAAACTCAATTGTATTCTTCTTTTTTGTTTTTGGTGTAAACAGATTTACACAGAAGATACATTGACAGTCGTAGACATACTAGAATCTTGCTAGGTTGCACACCAGCACATCTACTTACCACCTACTTGTAAATCTGGTTTTCAGTACAACCTATGTACTGATGTTATTAATATATACAAAAGTTATCAATTCAAAAAAAATCCAAGTGAAGCGCAATAGTGGAAATGCTTGGTGAGAATTACAACCCCCCTCCAAAACCCAAAAGGCCAAAACAAAACAATATAAAATGTAGAGAAAAACAGAACACACAAGGAAACAGCAGTTACGGAGAATAAAATACTTCAATTTTTCTTTTACTCTGCATATCCTTTTTTAAGGAATGGTAACGTGTATTTTAAAAAAAACACTAAGGCAGTGCAAAGCCATATACTTTTACTCTGCATATCTGTGGGTAATTTTGTTGCATTATACATCTGTTGTATTATGTTCAAAATGGAATTTGATGTCTCTGTTTCTTTTTCCTACAAGTTAAATAGAAGGAAAGCTGTGTTTGACTTATAAGATGATGAAAGACGGACTATTTTAACTCTATTGGTAGAGTTAGTCAGATATATGGCTGCATTAGCAGAAAATTAGCATCTGTCATGTGCAATAGTTTCAAATAAGGATCTTGCAAATGCTTATGATTCCTTTATTTAACCTTTGCACGTTATTTGTCACTGGTTACAAAATATTTTTTGCAACTTGTAGTTTCGGGAGAATGTGGCTGCATGGATCTGCTTCTATGATAGAAAGGATATGTTCAAGGCATTCCTTGATAGGATTCTTCGGCTGAAAGAGGTTTGTTTTCATCTTGGGCTTAACGAATTTCAGTGGTTTAGTTATCCAAGTAATTTGGTAATGCTTGTTCTATCGAAAATGCTTGTTTTCTCACTTGAATCTGCATTTTAACTTGCTTTATAAGCATCAGTAACTCCTTTTCGGCTACTAATGTGAATAATAACTCATCTTTGGTGGATGATTGATCAGTAGGACAAGTTTAGCTCCACATTATTTGCAATGTGTAAAATAAGAAAATATCTCAACACAGTGCTCTCTATCTCTGACGTGACTAGAAAGTGAAAGCGCTGAAAAGAAACAAAGGCAAAGGAGAAAAACAATATCTTTTTGTCAAATGCGCATAACCACTTTACGAACACCTCTTATGGTTTGGAGACCCTTGAAAAATGCATACGTTAGCTGTCTACTTTGCTGAACGATCAAAATAATGCACACCTTATGGTCAAATCTAGGGTTCATATCTTGTGAACTTTGACTTGCAACTTACCTTGAGAATTCAATTATTTAGTTGTTAGGTTCTATATATAGTGTTAGTAAACCATGGAATTGCAGAGTTAGCATATCTACTGCATATGGATAGTTTGGTTGACGGGCTAGTTGTGCAGGGATCATAATATAGGTATTGTTATGTTATGTCATTTAACAATACACGGATCATTATGAAGGGATTATGGATAAAATCAGTAATTAGCACTGCTAATTGGTACACGCATACATGGTATAATTTACAAAAATTCTTAAATTCAATAATGTTAAGAATTCTTACTATATGTTAATATCTTGATTTTCTTAAATAAAAAATATTCTTATTTTTGTTTTTGCGATGATAAGATATCTTAAAATAAGGCAGCTTACATCAAAGGTAAGTCATCTTTAAGGGAATTATGGTCTATTTAGGTGCTCTTCGACTGGTATTGCTAATACAATTGTTCTTATTTCACATTATATCACGCATAAAACAATACATAGATCCTGCGTAGGTTATGTAAGTTAATGACAACTATGACTAATCCCAAGTTTTATGTAACAAGCCCATACTTTTCAGCTCTTTGTGTAACTTCACTGGTAACTATTGTTTGTCCAAAATCTTTGAGCAATTGTTGAAATCTTTTGCAGAGTGGTAAAGAAGAATTTATAATTGTCAGCAGCAATGACTAATTTTTATCTTGTAAGATTTTATGACCATATGTACGTAACAGTGATCACATGGTTTCTTTTGGTATTTTTGTTTTATCATGCATCTTTGGTGTTCTAAGATTTCATGGTGGAAGTTGTTTATGATGCATTAGAATGCTAGAAAGCTATTGTTTCCGTTCATCTTGGTCTCCAGGTCACTTTTTCTTTCTCTTAATTTGGTTGATGTGCGACACTTTCATGCTAGACTGTGGTTCTCGTGTTGTATTTTCTTTTCTTAAGGTAAACTGTTCCATTTTTAAGATTACTTTCTGATTGCAGCTGTTTCATATGGTTGAACATTTTAGTGCGTTGATAGATTGTGAAAAAATGATTGGTAGTTCATTAGTGGTAAAGTTACTGCTGCTATTCGTTGTTTTATCTCACAGTTTAAGACCTGGCTGCAGGGTAGAAGCTTGACAATTGCTGAGAAAATCAATTATCTACTTTTCATGATCAATGCTTTTCAGGTACATTTACATACTTATTGGTGAATCATACTCTAATTTTCTGATTCCATTTCCCTTCACCTCGAAGATCTGACTTCTTTTTCTACATTATCTGAATTTAAACCTATTTCTCTAATTTTAGATCATAAATGTTATGAAGTATGGGCAAATATATATTCCCTGCTCTACCAGCACATGAGATTGGACACATCCATGTTTCTTCTTCCTAGTTTTACAAAATTATTCTTAACCTATATCGATGTTGAATGTATCTCTAAGTCATATAATCGATTTTCTCATTGTTAGAATTGCACGGTTAATTATATGGATTATAATTTCTTTAAGTCATATATGGTCTTGAATAATCCTTCTGCTTGTGCGGTGTTGCATTAGTCCCGAAGGCCATTTTTCAACATGGTGTAGCCAAAACCCATCTCTAATGTTGGGCTACCTTACATTGGTTATCCATGTTATGTTACTGCATGCTCCATATATCCAGCCCTTGGTATGTGGTATGTTAGTATTATTGCAGTATGCTGCTTATGTGGTTTTGGAATTTGGACAACCATTACCACTTGAGCTATCTTTTGTGGTTGAGTTTGGCTTAAGGTCCATTTCTTTTTTAAAATTAATGAAAAGTTATAGCATCTTGAATGTTGGGAAAGCATATTGCTTTTATATTCACCAATAAAAAAGCATATTTCTGCACCTGTAGTGACTGTTAGGTATCTGCATTGCTTCCTGGTACATAATTCATGGCCGTTGTACAATTATTTTCCTATTTTGTTTCTGAGAATGTTATTGATTGTACTCTTTTTTATGTTGTCATTTATTTTTATTTCGATGAATTATTTACTACTTTTGTTCTTTCAGAGTTTAGAAGATGAGATAGTGAGCAAAAAGGTATTGAGATTAGCTAGTCTGCAGTGTTGGCATTGCTTGTCATATGGTCGATTTCAGGTAACTTGTACTGTGTTTCTAAATGGAGTAGAATTTTCCTCATCCCGTCTCGTTTTCTTATAATAATTATTATTCTTCTTGAGAACAGATGGAGCTGTGTCTTAACCCTGATCTAATCAAGAAATGGAAGAAGATTGCAAAAAGAGCCAAGGAGGCAGCTAAAAGAGGGAAATCCTTTGATCCCTCAAATATGCTAGAAGTGAATTTCTTGAGACATCTAATTGAAGAGTTTCTTGAGGTATCTGATTAAGGACTTGTCTTTCCACCATTCATTCTAGCTTGTTTAGCAGAAAATTTCTGATGCTTCCTTCGCCATAATCAGGTTCTTGATTGCAATGTTTTTCCTCATCCAAACACTGAGGTTGATGATCATTTGGATATCACAAATGATTTTGAAGGTGTTAATGATGCCTCTGTCCTATACTGTGAACGATTTATGGAGTTCCTCATTGATCTATTGAGCCAATTGCCAACTAGAAGGTAATAATGCTCTCTGTAGTAGAATAGCTTCCGATGGAGAAAGTTAAAGGATGCTTGGCTATGTAGCAGAAACATAAACATGAGTGTCACGTACGGTGTGGACTCAGATACAAAGTGATTAGTGTTGAAAATTTGGAACATTATACCATTCCAACACAATTTTTAGTTTTTGTGCAGTGATATACCGATAAGACATTGATGCTTGGAGACATTTTAATGTCTCTTAAAGCGTATAAAATTATTTAGTTCTTGATTGTGCTCCTTTTTGCGGAGCTTGGTACTTCTCAGTTTGGCTGACGTTCACTACCACCGTTATATTTGCTATATAATTTATCAACACTAGATTTATTCCAAATAGGTACCATTTTCTCACCATTGCTATTTCTATTTGGTTGTTCTGCAGATATATAAGGCCTGTTGTTGCTGATGTTGCTGTGGTTGCCAAATGTCATTTAAGTGCTCTCTATAGGCATGGAAAAGGAAAACTTTTTGCCCAGCTGGTTGACTTACTTCAGTTCTATGAAGGGTTTGAAATTGATGACCATTTAGGGAGACAAATGACTGATGATGAAGTGGTTCAGGCTCATTATGATCGTTTCCAGTCATTCCAGCTCCTTGCATTTAAGAAGATACCCAAGGTCTGTTTTGATTTCTGTTCCTTTTGATGATGATGAGCTGCTCTGGATATTGTTTCTTTTTAAGATAGTGTCATTTTTATGGACAATCCAGTGTTGTGAAGAGCATGAAGCGAGGAAAAGTGACAAACCCCTTTTCGCTTAAAGCGAGAAGTGAAGTGCTCACTTTTTTGAAGTGAAGCGAAATATAAAAAAAATATTAAAATAAATACTGCATAGACAACACATGTAACTATAAGCAAATGTTCAATACTTCAATGTAAAAACTAAAGAGTAGCATCAATTAAAGCACAAAATGAGCATCCTATTCTTCTGCAAGATTAAATGAAATGAAAAAAATGGCAGTAACTTAAATGAAAAAAATTGGGCAGCATTTCACTGCAATTTATCACTGAAACAGTGAAAGAAGAAGAAGAGAATGAGAAAAAGAACTGAAGGGAATTTTTTTTTTGTCAGCATTTCGCTGCTATTTTGGGACTGAAACAGTGAAAGAAAAAGAAAAAGGAGAAGGAGGAGGAGGAGGAAGAGGAAATCACATACCTGGGCTTGAACTTGACAAACTTTTTAAATTTTTAACGTTGGCAGCCCTTAATATGTAGAAGCGCTCGCTTCTGTCGCTACTGTTGCTTTTATGCTTCTCGTTTTTTTTTTTTTTTTTTTGCAGAAGTGCTCGCTTTATTCAACCTGCTACGCTTCACATCACAAAAGCGCGAGCGCTTTTCACAACACCGGGACAATCTAACTGTATCACATTTAATTTGTTTACCTCTCTCTTTCCCCCTATGTTTCTGCAGCTACGGGAACTTGCATTGGCAAATGTTGGTGCAATAAACAGGCGTGCTGACCTATCCAAGAAACTTTCTGTGCTTACTCCTGACGAGCTGAGAGATTTAGTATGCCGGAAGGTTCGTGAAATGGCTCTTTACTATCTCCGATATATGACATTGAAAATAGGATCATCGTTCATTATTTATCATGTGAAGTTCTTCTATATACAAATTATAAAGTGTGCAAGTTTACTAATTAAAGAGGAAATTATAAAGAGTGCAAGTTAGAGTTCATCCTTTTGATATTTTCAATGAGGAAAACTTCTGTGTAGTTGGAATCTACCAAGAACTTAGGTGCACTATTTGTCTTGTAAAAGTTAGAATGCTGGGTGCTAAAGCTGTTGAAGGATGCTTAAACCCTTGTGTTTTGTTCTCTTCGACGGTGTTGATAGTCATGTTTGTATAGCTTCTATTATTGTACCTCGTTATCTCAAATTCTATGAAAAGTAGATTTCAGCTGAAGTAGTAACATCTAGACGATGATTTAAATCAACTTTTCTGTCAGTTTATGACTCAGCACACTATACAATGAGGATACAACCAAAAGGTATCACTTTCTTGTGGAGATATAAGATTCAGAGATAGATTAGCCACTAAAGACTAATGATCTCTATAAACCACTGATTCAACTGCTAATGGGGTTTCAGCTATGCTTACTAATCTTTACATGTGCGATTTTCTCTCCGGTGAACCTGCTTAAACGAATTACAATCCGGATAGTTTGCATTATTTGACTTGCTTCTTGGATTTGAACATATTTGGCTCTATTAGAGATGCCAACTCCTCCTTGTCTATTTCCTTGTTTGCGTCAGTGTGATATCCGGTCGTTCTAGCGAGATAACATTGGTACACAAAATTATACCTTTTGTCCAGATTGTTGCCGAGGTTTTCTACAAATGACTAACTTGTTTACCTTTAAAACAATGGAGAAAATGATTGTTCATTTCAGGGGATTGAGGTCTATAAGGACCAAAAAAGAAAAGGAATATAAGGCAGATGACTAGAACTGTAGGTGATTTGCTTAGCTCTATGACAAAAGCTAAGACATGTTTGTTAGAAAATATGTTTTCCGTTGAAGTGGATTTCTGATAATGTTGTTTGATGTGCAGTTAGTCTGTGTGTGCTCTCTTATCTTTAACTATTTAGAGAGCTGCCTCTCAAGCAACCCCTACTAGTTATATTTGCAAAGAATGCAGATGAGTATTCCATTAGAAAAATAGAATACAGATTACCATTGCTGTATGATTTCGGACTGATATCATGTCGGGTTGTGCAGCTTAAACTGCTAAGCCTAGTAAATTCATCTTGTACCTCATAATTGCTTTCTGGTTATTATTGCTAAATGTTCAATATTAGTGCATTTGCTCTTTTATCTCTATGGTAGTTATGCTCACCTATCTCCACGATAGCACGAGTAATTATCTTCTGCAAATATAGATTGTTATTGCTTGTCTGATACCTCCTCCTGTATTGCAGTTAAAACTGATATCAGTAGATGATCCATGTTCAGATAGAGTTGATTTCTTAATTGAAGTAATGGTATCATTCTTTGAGAGACAGCAGTCGCAGAAAGAGGCCATAAATGCTCTTCCTCTTTACCCTAATGAGCAAATAATGTGGGATGAAAGCCTTGTACCAAGTATCAACTACACTGGGGAAGGATGCCTGGCACTTCCAAAGCTCAATCTACAGTTTTTGACACTTCATGACTATCTGCTTAGAAACTTCAACCTCTTTCGCCTTGAATCAACTTATGAAATCCGTGAGGACATCCAAGAAGCTGTGCCACATCTCCTTGCTTATATCAATAATGAAGGTGAGGCGGCGTTTCGAGGTTGGTCGAGAATGGCTGTGCCAGTTAAAGAATTTAAGATTACAGCAGTAAAACAACCAAATATAGGTGAAGTAAAGCCATCTGCTGTAACAGCAGAAGTTACTTTCAGCATCTCCAGCTACAAATCACAAATAAGGTCAGAATGGAATGCACTTAAAGAGCACGACGTTCTCTTTTTACTTTCTATTCGTCCTTCATTTGAGCCTCTCAGTGCCGAAGAGGCTGCTAAGGCAACTGTACCACAGAGGCTTGGTCTTCAGTGTGTGCGCGGCTGTGAAATAATCGAGTTGCGTGATGAGGAGGGAACTCTAATGAACGATTTTACTGGGAGAATTAAGCGGGACGAGTGGAAACCCCCAAAAGGAGATCTTAGAACTGTTACTGTTGCGCTTGACACAGCACAATACCATATGGATGTTGGTGATATAGCAGAGAAAGGTGCAGAAGATATTTATGGTACATTTAATATATTGATGAGGAGGAAGCCGAAGGAGAACAATTTCAAAGCCATCTTAGAGTCCATAAGAGATCTGATGAATGAAACATGCATAGTTCCTGACTGGCTGCACGACGTATTTTTGGGCTATGGAAATCCTTCTGCAGCACAGTGGACTAATATGCCAGACCTCCTTGAAACAGTGGATTTTAAAGATACCTTCCTAAATGCTGATCATGTTAGGGAGTGTTTTCCAGATTATCAGGTATTTATTGTCATTTTTTCTCTGTGGTACTTATGTCGTGGTGTTCATTGTACTCATGTCTTTCTCTCTGTTTCCTCATCTTCTTTGTTCAGGTTTGCTTCGTTAACCAAGATGGCATAGAAAGCTTGCAACCAAGCCCCCTCTTTAAGATTAAACTTCCTAGGAATCTGAAAGGGAAAGCTCATGCTCTTCCAGGAAGTGAGAAGTCTACTATGCCAGAAGTTCATTCTGAAAGAGACAAGCTTATTGTTGAAGCATATATCCCTCCTGATCCAGGTCCATATCCTCAGGATCAACCAAAGCGGAACTCGGTTCGATTTACCCCAACACAGGTGCTTGTCACATCATACATGATTTATGGTTCTAATTTCTTTATTTTCTCAGATGTTATCCTCATTGTTTTGCATTTTTTGGGTCAAAATAAATTATTTTTTAAATAAAAAAAAGGGCAGCCCGGTGCACTAAGCTCCCGCTATGCGCGGGTCCGGGGAAGGGCCGGACCACAAGGGTCTATTGTACGCAGCTTTACCCTGCATTTTTGCAAGAGTCTGTTTCCGCGGCTCGAACCCGTGACCTCCTGGTCACATGGCAGCAACTTTACCAGTTACACCAAGTACACAGCTAACTCTTTTTGACTCAAAGAGCTAGTTCTTAAAAAAAAGAAAATGAAAACAAAACTGTATCTACATCACTGAGCAAAATCTGGCTTACAATGCTATTATTTGTTCCAGCTCGGCACCTTCTAGGAAGGGTATAAACTGGAACCTCATCATATAGCAGCAATCCAGCTAACTCTATATTGGATGCCTATTCAACCTCTAATTCACTCTTCCATTTACAATTCATCTGGCCTATGATATGGAGTTGTATAACCTCATTGTTTTTATTTGTGTTTTATCGAATTCTGTTACTTTTGCTGTCTTATTCTTATTCTCATAGGTCCCCTAATTTCTAAAATGCTGTCATTTGTATTCTCATATTTGAAAAAAGGCTAGCCGAATGCTTAAATACTATTGTCTAATATGAGTTTGCAGTCTTTGATCAGATACGAAATATGCAAATTCTAGGGGCAAAGTGAAATATAGAATGACTTTTGTAGTTAAGTATCAGTTTAAAAATGACATTGTAGTAATACCAAATGCTTTATGGGTTCTTGAGTCTGCCTGCTAACTTCATAGTTCGTACTGAATGCTTTATGGGTTCTTGAGTCTGCCTACTAGTCTGCTACCTTCACATTGAAGTGAAGATGTGGTATTGGCTCTTCTTTTCTACTATTTAGGTTGGGTTACAAAAACGGTTGTGGTATAGGCAGTTTCCTGCCTTCTAAAGAGATAATCACTTGGTTCCTGAGAAAGCTGAATCTAATATGTGCTTGTGGAGCCTGTAAATCTTGCTTTTAGTGATATGTAATAAATCCAACTATCTACCTTTTTGCCTATAACTGAGTCAAGTTTGTATAGCTTGGGATCCTTTATGCCCTGGCCTAAGAAGGGTAGTAATTTACTTAATGGAGGAATTGTCTAACATCAAGGATACCATGCATCGGTGTTGTCATGGTGTTGAGTATATTCCCCAAGGTTGGGAATGGCATTGTGCTACTATTGGTTACATTTATAATACTGTGATAAACAAAGACTATTTTTCAGTGCCTCTTGTAGATGCAGATTGAAGATGAACTCGTCTTTGCAAATTGGGAAAAAGTATTCAAAGTTCTGAATTATGATGCTTGTGCTGAATCCTTCGGGCACAATTTACATAAAAAGCAAGTTGTGGATTAAAGAGACTCACTTTAATCTTGTTTTTGGACTTGTACTTTGCCCAATTATCTTTTCATTTCTTTTGCTTTTACTTTCTGCTCAAGTGGGTGAATCTTCTCTTTGCTTAACTGTTTTAAATTTCAAGATTCCGAATTTGGTAATGCTTGTTGGTTTCAACGGTTGTTTTAAAATTCTAATAGGAGTTAAAAGAAAGAGCATTTGGTAGGGTCACCCATGAAATCTTATGCTTTTTGGATCTGTTGGTATGAAAATGGCATTCTCAAACCAACACAGATTCACGTCAATCTCTATTAGCTGTGGTTGTTCGAGTGAACTAGGAAAACATGATTGGATACACATTCTATATCTAGAATTGGCTTCAGACGATTTATAAATTATCATGGCACCTCCTTGCTGTTATATTATCCTGGAATGATAAGTTTCATCAGACGGATGCTATTGTCCTATTTATACCGGTAACACCTGTTAAGCAAAATACATTTCTTGGTAAACATTCCATCAATCACATGGAGAGAGATTGTCTTCAAATACCTGTCGTCATTTGAGATATAGGCGAATTTATCTTAGGAAAAAATACAATGGAAGCAAAGGATTCCTTCCATTTGTACCGAGATTTTTGGCATGTTCCGCTTCCGAGATTCAAAATACATGAATTGGTCTAGTCTTACTTAGATTTGGAAGTTGGTCTAATTGAAGCTCAATAAATGAAAAGTTCCAAACAAATAATAGATGGAGGGTGTGGTTGTGATCAAGAATTAGTTGTTGCACTGGGGGGTCCTTTCAATTTGGTCAGAGACTTGTATATTGGTGTGGGGATAAGTTTGAGATTAGTGAACCTCTAGTTGTAGATAACCCCTAACTTGCCTTAAAAGACCAATTGTTTAGTATTGGTAAGGAACATGCTTGAGTAGAGCATAGTGAACATAAATGGTTCACATAGTCGGCTCCAATTAGTTTGGGACTGAGGTATAGTTGATTTTCAAGGTTTCTGTTTTAAAGATCAGAGGAAAAACAGAGTGGAAATCTGCGGTGCTCCTCTCACACTGTTCGTTGTCTTACTTCTGTACAATCAAATCAAGTATCTTCGACTTCAAGTTATTGCTCTCTTTCATTCTTCCTTGTAGCTTGTCTCTTTTAAGATTCAAGTCTGATCGTGTTAATTTGGTTTAATAATCACTCTGGTTGTTCCACTTAAGTTTACTCTGGAATCTTTGCTATCTTTGGCCTATGTAGGTTGGAGCAATTATCTCAGGCATTCAGCCAGGTTTATCCATGGTTGTGGGTCCCCCGGGTACGGGAAAGACAGATACGGCTGTGCAGATTTTGAATGTTCTCTATCATAATTGCCCTTCTCAACGGACCCTAATAATCACTCATTCTAATCAAGCTTTAAATGATCTTTTTGAGAAGATAATGCAAGTAAGATATTTTCTGGGTCTTGAGTTTTATGCATTTGTAATGCAATATGATTTTGTTGCAATTTTTGCAATTTTTTGTAACTAATAATGGCGTTCCACTGCTGTAATTACTTTAGAGAGATGTACCAGCTCGCTATCTTCTCCGGCTTGGTCAGGGAGAACAAGAATTAGCAACTGATCTTGACTTCAGTCGTCAGGGAAGAGTGAATGCCATGCTTGTTCGGCGGCTAGAACTGCTTAGTGAAGTTGAGCGCCTCGCAAGGTCCCTTCAACTTCCTGAGGATGTTGGTTATACATGTGAAACTGCAGGATACTTCTGGCTGCTTCATGTATACTCACGGTGGGAACAATTTTTAGCTGCTTGCGCTGAAAATCAAGATAAACCAACATTTGTTCGGGACCGATTTCCATTTAGGGAATTTTTTTCTAATACTCCCCAGCCAGTTTTCGCGGGTCAGTCCTTCGAGAAGGACATGCGTGCAGCTAAGGGGTGCTTTCGTCATTTGAAAACGATGTTTCAAGAGCTCGAAGAATGTAGGGCATTTGAATTACTCAAGTCCACTGTTGATCGATCTAATTACCTGATGACCAAACAGGCAAAAATTGTGGCAATGACCTGCACCCATGCAGCACTTAAAAGGAAGGATTTTCTTCAAGTGGGTTTTAAGTATGACAACCTGTTGATGGAAGAAAGTGCCCAAATTTTGGAAATTGAAACTTTCATCCCTATGTTGCTTCAGAGGCAGGAAGATGGCTATGCTCGGCTTAAACGCTGTATACTGATTGGTGACCATCATCAATTGCCCCCTGTCGTGAAAAATATGGCTTTTCAGAAGTACAGCCACATGGATCAGAGTCTCTTCACAAGATTTGTCAGGCTAGGGATTCCATATATTGAGTTGAATGCGCAGGGTAGGGCACGACCAAGTTTAGCTCGGCTTTACAATTGGAGATACAGAGAACTGGGGGATCTGCCTTATGTGAAGGAGAATGCGGTCTTTCATAAAGCAAATGCTGGGTTCTCATATGACTATCAATTGGTAGATGTGTCCGATTACAATGGCAGAGGTGAAAGTGCCCCTTCACCCTGGTTCTATCAGAATGAGGGAGAGGCTGAATATGTAGTCAGTGTCTATATGTATATGCGTTTACTTGGATATCCTGCGAATAAGATATCAATCTTGACTACTTACAACGGCCAGAAACTTTTGATCCGTGATGTTATAAATAGAAGATGTGTCCCTTATGACTTTATTGGTCCACCACACAAGGTAAATATATTGTTACCTCTTTGAGCTGTATCTAGTTGTTTCACTTTCTGGCGTTTTTTCTTTATTACAATTGGAAAGCAAATTATTCTCTAGTTTATTTTCTCATTGGCATCTTTCTTCGGGGAAGGGGGATTGGCAATCGTGGGAAAAGAGGTGGTTCTGTTGAAACATGATATTTAAGAGCGGGATAATCTTTATTAAAAAAAAAGTGGGATATTACCTAAAATGTCATCAATAGTATAACATGTGAGTCTGTATTTTGGAAGTTTCTGAACAGTTGCAGTGAAGATTTTCTTTAAACTTGGAAAACAACATTTTCTCTTTTATTTTCTCATTGGCATCTTTCTTTTGGTTAAAAAAAAGGGGGGAGGGGGGACTCTGGAAAAAGGGGAAGTTGAGTTAAAACATGACTGGTAAGGGAGAATACCTCAAATGTCTTAAAGTGTAACATGTCGGTGTATTTTGGAATGAATGCTTTCCTCTATCGTTTCAAGGGGGCCCCACAACAAACAATGGTGGAGTTGTTAATAAATGCTTTATGGTTTCTCCCTCTGAATGTCTTAATCTTTATGTTACTTTTTTGGGATAGGTTACAACTGTTGATAAGTTTCAAGGTCAGCAGAATGATTATATCTTATTGTCTCTCGTCCGTACGCGTTTTGTTGGCCACCTTCGTGATGTCAGAAGATTGATTGTTGCAATGTCCCGTGCGCGTCTGGGTCTTTATGTTTTTTGTCGACGTTCTCTTTTTGAACAATGCTATGAACTTCAACCGACATTTCGGCTTCTTTTAGAGAGACCTGACCACCTCGCCCTCAATGTTGATGAGGCAACATCCCTGACAAATCGTCCTGTTGGAGAAACTGGAACAATCAGTCTTGTTAGTGGACCTGAGGAAATGCAGGGCATTGTGAATTTCAAGATGCATCAGGTCTATCAGGTATTCTCTCTCACTGCAATATACAACAACAACAACAACGACCCAGTAAAGTCCCACTAAGTGGGGTCTGGGGAGGGTAGTGTGTACGCAGACCTTACCCCTACCCCGATAGGGCAGAGAGGCTGTTTCCGATAGACCCTCGGCTCAGGAAGATGAAAATAAAACAAGAAAACAAGAAAAGACAATTCATTAGTAACATCAACGTAACCATAGAATCTCTCTCACTGCAATATATGGATGATAATTTTTGGATGACATATATTGGAAGCTTGAAGCATTTCTAGCTTAGTCTTGTGGATTTGATTCAAAACCTTAGTCAATGGGAATAGTTTGATGTCTCCTATGCTGTTGATATCCTGGGACAAACGGGTTAAAAGATGGTATATGATGGTGTTGCCAATTATATATTTTGCTTTATTTAGTATAAGTTTTTTCACAAGTTACCAAGAAGTGTAATATACTATTGGATGGTGTAACATACTGTAACATACTGTAACATACTTGGGTGTCTTGTGAAATCTAGAGACGTAATATTGATTAAAAGATGGTGTATGTTGGTGCAGTCCCCTGTCAACATGAAATGGTAGAAATGCTGTAAATGTCATGGAGCTGTTCTTTCATCTCTTGTTTGTGTAGTTTAAGATATTTGTTTCCTTCTTTTTATGCTTTCTGCTCAACTCTACACCTGAGAGGCCTCCTCGTCATTTCTCAATGTTGCCTAGATACTTCTTAATTTACAGCTTTTACGCACATATTATGTTTCTGAAGGTGGGCCTTAGAGCAATGGTAAAGTTGTCTCTGTATGATTTATAGGTCACGGGTTTCAGCCGTGGACTTAACCGCTATGACAAGGTAGACTGCCCACATTACACACCTCTGGGTTTGGCCCTTCGCAGATTCTCCGTAAACGCGGGATGCTTTGTGCACCGGTCTGCCCTTTTCTTTGAAATCTAATCAAGTGCATGCCCAAATTTTTTATCATGGTATTTTAGAGAAGTGCTTGTCTCTACCCTCCCAAGGTAGGGATAGGGTCTGCGTACACACTAACCTCCCCAGACCCTACATGTGGGACTTCACTGGGTTTGTTATTGTTGTATTTTAAAGAAGTCTTACGTTTTTCATAATTTGGTGCTCGACTTGTTCCTGTATCTTCTGCACAGGCACGGATGATGAGCCATATTGAGTATCCTTCTTATCCAGAATCTGTCCATGTGCAAAGTGTGGAGCAGAATGCAATGTCCCCATCTCATCGCATGGCTACTGATAAGACAGCTATTGAAGATGGAGCACAAGACACAGGACCATCAGAGTCAACCACGAAGGTTCCACCTGATGATGGAGAGATGTTAGTTGCAAGCCTTTCAAATGGAGAGGTTGATGTTGAGGACCAGAGAGTTGATAGTGGCAGAATGGACATTGAGAACAACTTGAATGTGGAAAGCAAGATGAAAGAGTAATATAAGATATTCCCCCACCATGTAACTTGATTGCCACTGAGATGTAAAATATGATCTTCATTATCAGCGGCCCTAAGTTGTGTAGATCTCTTAAAAGGTTGTCAGGTCAAAGACCAGATGTCGTGGAACAGCAGCAAATGCCATGTTATGTTGGCTGCATTCGACTTCCACAAGCAGCACGGTTTAAGCTCCACAGGCCGTGACTTGGTTGCAGAATGTGTAGCGGAATTGTGTTTTTGTAGGTGGTAATCGCTGATATGAGCAGTAAATCAAAAGAATTTTTCTGTAAAGATTGGAGGTGGGGAAAACCCAGGGAAAGAGTGCGGTTGGGGCATGGACCGCACCACGTCGAGATCCTCATCAAGACACTGAGTTTCTTGTTGTGCATACGGCTGGGGAGGGGCTGCAACCTCATTGGTTCACTTACCAGCTGAGTTCAGGGAGGTGCCTGTGTTCGGTAAAATGACTTAACGTTTTGTAACTTATTTCCGGAAATTATTGCCAAAATTCTCCTATTTTGAGAGTAGGTACTATGATATTAAGCCTTGTTTTACTTGTTAAAATCTCTAGCCTGTGTTTTCTTCTAACTCCGGTTGTTCTGAAGCTTAAGCTTTCATTGAACTGGCAGACACTTAAATTTCAGTTTCGACGATCTCAAACACATCTTTCCACATTTCAACCTATCAAATCAAATACTTCTCTTCTCATCATAAAAACAATTGATTTGGGTAACGTGGAATATAGAAGTGATATTATTATTATTATTGCTATTGTTGTTATTATTGTTATTGTTACCCTTTGTGGGTCTTTATGAAATGCTATCTTTTACCTAAGAAACTTCTAAGTTCATCTATATATATATATAAAGCTGGGTCTAAGAGAGGCTTATGTGGCACCTCTCTTAGCCCAACATTGACATTTATCTTTGTTCTCATTTTTTTTTAAATTTTACCTTCTCAAAATAATGAAAAAAAACGTAAAGAAAACTCGAAACGCCGTTTCCCTGAAGAAGAACGGCTGCTTCTTTTACTCCTCTTAAACGGCTTTTCTCTTCCTCCTTTTCGCAAATCTCCTCTTCCCTTAAAGTGTCTTCTTTTTTCGCCCTTCTTCCTCCCCTCGCGTAAGGTAAAATTCTTCCTTTGCTCTTTAATATTTTAAATTTTCCATTGAATTTCTGTTTCTCTTATTTCTACTATTGCTAGAGGTAAATCGCCTCTCTCTGATTTCGTGATTTCTCATCTCTTTCTTATTTTTGACATTTATTTGGTGTGTATTCCTTGTGTCACTGTACCAATATTTTGGGTTTCTTCCGGATAGATTTAGTTTCATCAAGTCATGTAAATCAAACTGAATTCTTTTTCGCCGCTTACATATTCTTTTTCGGACAATGAAGTGATATTTTGTGCCTACTTTTTAGTCTTTTCTAATGTTTTTGTAGTTCGTCATGCTTTAGGATTTGGGACTCTCAACATGTATGGCTACACATCTTTTTTCCCCTTAAATATTTTGGTTAGTTTCAAATATTGCTTCAAACTGCATATTGTATGTTATGGGACTCAGCATGTGTGGTCTGTATTGTTATTGGCCTAACATTGATCAGTTAAGACAATCATAATCCACGAAAGAAGCGCAAGAGGAGTTCGAAGTGCAACATATTTACTAGGCCAATTATCAATGATAATTGTTGTCTCCTATGTAGAGGATTGTACTACAATAATATTTGTGGGTAAATATTGCTTAATTTTCCTTTGCAGTGTAATAAGGAGAACTATTTTGCTTTTCTTTTACCCAAATTGATTTTCTGATGATTAATTGTGTGTTCACCTTCTTCAGGCTTAGCCTATGTCCCATGTTGTTTGTTCTTTGTGATAAGCTTCTATTTCTTAAATAGTTTTAGTGTGATTTTCTTTGAACTGTATGGTGTGAATATGACTTTGCTTTTTTGAATTTGCTGTAGCTTCTAAGAGTTCTCGACTATCTGATCCTCTAATCCTTATTATGGCTATGACATAATTGACTTTCATGATATTCTCTTTCCAGGTTTGCCGATTTCATCCAAGTTCAATAAAAGAGTGACCTTTAGTTTGGTGCAACTTTACGGATTCATATCTCTTTGCATATAATTTCTTTTATTAATAAGGACTTACCATGGTCTACATATTTAAGGGAGAAAAAACAAAAGAAAAATATGTATACAAAACTTGAAATAGCTTCCATTAGCTTTTACTTGAACTCAAAAAGCAACTAAAACTTCACTGACATAAATGCAGCTGCACTAGAAGCCAAAACCATTGTCAAATTGAAAATATAATGTCTTAGTTTTTTTTCTTACCTTCATAAAATGTCAAGTGTTATTTATTTGACAAAAAAAATTGTAGGAACCAGTATAGCTTGTCAGATGAAGCTCCTATTCAAGTTATATTATCTTTTGTCTATGTATTATTGATTCCTTTTGTTGTAAGGAAGAGATAATATGTAGTACATAAAAATAGTTTTTTGACATAAAGATTGAAGTAGGACACCTATTAGATAACACTGGAATTTTTTCTTTCAAGGTGTACATCTTAATCTTGGTTATTTAGTTACTAAGCCATGCCAACTTTTGTAAACGAAGATGAGGCAGAATGATACTGTTGAATTGATGAGAGAATTCCTTGATGCTGTGTTAATGGCTATTCCTTCTACACCTACACAGAATTTCAACAATGCAGTTTGTTTGATATTGGTGTGTCTACATGATAACTTCACTTCGTGCCATTTGCTAGGAATTGGAGGAATCTAAGTATTATGAAGAGAAGTGTCACTGGTGTAGAAGAAGCTATATACTGTGTTTTGATCGAGCAACTTCTCAATTTTCTTTTGCTTCTTTCTCCTTAATTAAGCAATTTCAGTTTCACCTTCCTTTCTCCTCATTACTATGCATTTCCCAAATTTTAATGACATATTCCCTTCTTCTCCTACATTCCACATAGAAGCAATAAGAACACTGCTATAGAAGGTCTTCGTAGTTTTGATGCTGAAGTGAAGGTGCAAGATGTTGCAGATAAGTTGGGAATTTATAATGGAGTTTGCGCTAAATAGGAGGAAGGGTGTTATTTTTACTCCATTATTATACGTATCTGGATTAGTTATTTCTTTTAAGTTTTTTATATTTTAATTGTTATTGTATATTTATTTATATACAATAAAGATAAATATTGCAGAGAAGTTGGGAATTTATAATGGAGTTTGCTTTGAATAGGAGGAGAAAGGGTGTTATTTTTACTCCATTGCTATACATATCTGGATTAGTTTTTTCTTTTAAGTCTTTTTATATTTTAGTTGTTGTGTATTTATTTATATATGAGTATTGTTTTGTATATGAGTACTTTAAGCTTTAACAAAGATTTGGTGATAGGGAGATAGTGCCATGATAATAGTAAACATGCGTGTTCTGTTTTTTCCGCAAAACTCTGGCCTTTAGTGCAGGCTGAAATTTAAGCTGGAATGGAATCCGATAATTTTCCGCTTAAGGAAAAGAGTGGGAATAGCATTAGCTTCGAATACAAAAGGTACCTAAGTTACTGAAAAGTAGTCTTGAAAATTTTAAAATAAGACAAGACAAATAAGAGAATAAACAAAAAAAATGAGGAAAAAAAAGTAAGGAGTTGTGTTTGAAGAGAATAGTAAACAATGTTAGAAAAGTTTGTTTTAGAAACATAATAAATGTTCTGTGTTAACTAATGAAATACCTAAGGATATAATTAGTAAAATCACTAAGAAAGAAATTTAATGAGGGATTAAGAAAAAATATGACGGAATATTTTATCTTTTCTATTTTATTGTAATTTTAATTTTTACCCTCATTTAATTTTTCTTTATTTTAGAAATCTCAAAAAGTCACCATATTTATACTAACAAATTTTTACTACTACTTGTATAATTAGTATTACTGATGAAAAGAATTTAAATGTAAATACTATCACCACTAAAACTACAAAAAGGTAGGAATCTTATTTACTTTGATTTGTCTGTTATTTTATTTTCACCTTAGTCGTTTGGTTTTGTAATTTTTATTTTGAATTTTTCTTCAACATGCATGGGACCTCGATATAATTGTTATATGACTAACATTATGTAATTTGTTTTAGAAAATATTTAACAACTAAATTTATAAAAAGAAATATGGCTAATTAACTAGTTTCATATGATTTAAAAATTAAAACGTTACACCCCAATTTTACATTGTGAAACACAGCTTTTCTCTATCTTCCTCCAATAGCCAACTTGTCTTCTAGGAAAAATAAGATTCTCTACTCCTCGGGTGTCATGTCAAATAAAGATGGAGTACCTATTATAATCTCTTTAACAAAATATATCTCAGTCAGCTGCCATTCCATTCCTGTGTCCACATTGTCATAGCTGCCGCCTGCCGGCCGTCAAAATGGTCCAACGCCACCCTCAGAAGAATTCACTTCTTTTCCTAAATCAGGGACACTCCAACAAACTAGGAAAGCTAATTGCGTTTACTTTGTCATCCCTTATTTTTTTCTACTTAATATATTCCATTAAGATATACTCCTATATGCGCTTCATTTTGTGTTGACCTTAATTGACAAGTATACTATTTGTAAAGCAATTTGACTCGTATATCACTACATCTTTTTCGTCTCCTTCCCTATATTTGTGGCAGAAAATTATTTAACGGACTGTACAAGGACCTTTTTGAAAATATAACCATCAAAGAAGGACCAGCCAAAAAAATAAAAAGAGTAAAAGAGAAAAGGAAAAGGAAAAGAAAAAGTGGAGTGTGCGATTTGCACAGTACAAGTCATACAAGAATATTTAGGACTAAGTCAAACATTCAAAGTTTATTAAGTGTATTTATTACGATGTGAGACTTTCTTGGATTATTAGATAGATGCCTGCCTTGCCTTCACATCCATACAAAGCACATCCTTCCAACTTTCTCTCTCCCTTTTCTCTCATGAAAAACGTACTAAAATAAATTTTCAATATAATTCTAGAAAAAGTTGTTAAAAAAATGACCACATGTATAACAAAAAAAACAAAACACCACTTTCAATTAGGGAAAGGATTCAATATATTAAAAGGCAAATTAGCCCTTGTATTTCACGTCAATGAACTAAATGATGAACAAAACAGACAAAAATACTACTACTACTGTAGTAAGAGTTGAACTAAGTCTTGGTCTTTCTTCATTTTCTTCTCTTCTTTCATACTTGAAAAAAGAAAAAACTGCAGATGAGTGTGAAAGAAAAAACATTAATCAGAGAGGTACTGTCCTCTGATCAACAATCAATTACTACTACAACAGATGATACTATGTGTTCATCTCAGGGGAGAGACTCAGAATATTCATCTGCTCAAGAACAACTCTTAGAATTTATGGAGAAACTGAGCTCAATTCTCACTGAATTGAAAAATGATAAAAGGGTTATTATGACCAACAGTACTCCTATTCAGAAAGCCATTGAATCACTTGAAGTCGATTTTAAACGTGCCGAGGCCTTATTGAAAAGCAGCCAATTCTCCCTTGCACATGATGAGCAACACATACAAGTACAAGTGATTGTGCAGAATCTTGCTAGAGCTTTAGGCCTTGTGCTCTTTGCTAGTCATGACGTCGTCGAAATTACTAACAAGGTAGAGATTGAGACACTGAGAAAAGATATGATGAAGATGAGTAGTGTTAATAAGCCTAGTTTGATCATGAGCTCAGATGAATCCGAGTTCTCATCATATGATCGAGAGATAGTAGAAGAAGAAGACGATCGAATAACTTTAGATGTCGATGATGTTGTTGTTCAAATCAAATATAGTGATGAAAAAATTCTTAAGCGCGCGCTCAATGGATTGAATACATTGGTTTTGGATGGTATGATTACTAAAGAAACGGTTCATCATGAAGATATGATCCCCGTGCTGTTTAATCGGCTGAGTTCAAGTAAAGCTGACCATAGATTGATCATACTCAGAATACTAAAAGCCCTGGTCGCTCAAGATGATGAATATAAGGTACATTAACTTAGTATTCCCTCCATCCAAATTTATGTGGCACCGTTCAGATTTCGAGAGTCAAACGAGTTTTTCTTTGACCGTAATTTTTTCATATGCCGTCCAAGTATTCTAAACTGTTGATTACTGTGACTTATAGTACCTTTTACGTAGTTTTTGAATATGTAAATTTTATTTTAAAAAGTTTAGAAATTTTATGTCCGAATTCATGATCAAAATTAAGAATTTTAACTGTCGAAATTCGAATGGTTCCACATGAGTTGGGACAAAGGGAGTATTAGTTAAATGCATTCAAAATTGAGAATCAAGAAGCTGAAAGTTTGGACTTTTCATATTGTGTGCAGGAAAAGATGGCAGAAATGGGGAATTTATCGATACTGGTGAAGTCGTTGGGTCGTGATTTTGAAGAGCAAAAAGAAGCAGTGGGTTTGTTGGTGAGTCTCTCTGATGTTGCTGCAGTTAATAGAAGAGTTGGGAGAATTCAAGGCTGCATTGTAATGTTGGTTGCGATTTTTAATGGGGATGATCAAATGGCTTCTCATGATGCTGCCAACTTGTTAAATTCTTTATCAGGCAATACTCAATATGCTCTTCATATGGCTGAGGCTGGTTATTTCAAGCCTCTTGTACACTACTTGAACCAAGGTAATTTGTGAGTCTTCCATATATTATATATTCTTCTGTCCCAATTTATGTGAGACTCTTTCCTCTTTTGATTATCCCAAAAAGGAAGTCACCTTTCTATATTTAGAGACAATTTAATTTCAAAAGCAACGAGAAGATTTACTGCCACACGAATAGCTAAGTATTGTTTTAGACCGCAAATTTCAAAAGTCTTTCTTTTTTGTTTTAAACTATGTGCCTAATTAAACGGGGCCACATAAATTGTGACAAAGGGAGTATTTGATTAATAAGCTATACTCCCTCCGTTCCAGTTTATGTGAACCTATTTACTTCATGGTCCGTTCCAAAAGAATGACCCATTTCTAAATTTTGAAACAATTTAGTTTAAACTTACAATTCTAACCTTAATGAGAAACTTTTATAACCACACAAATATTTTGGGCCCCTTTTTGACTTGTTTAGGACCACAAATTCCAAAAGTTTCATTTTTTCTTAAATTCCGTGTCTAGTCAGACAAGTTCACATAAATTGGAACGGAGGGAGTATTTACTAGAACCGTTATTATATGAGTTCTACACGATGCTAGATGCAGAGGCACATAATAGACCGATATGAATATAGTAAAGGGCAGTCCAATGCACTAAGCTCCCGCTATGCGCGGGGTCCGGACCACAAGGGTCTATTGTTCGCAGCCTTATCTGCATTTCTACAAAGCTATTTTTCCGGCTTGAACTCGTGACCTCCTGGTAACATGACAACAATTTTACCAGTTATGCCAAAGCTACCCCTTCCGATATGAATATAGTGAACTGATTAATATATGTTTGCAGGATCCGATATGAGTAAGATTCTAATGGCAACAGCACTTTCTAGAATGGAGTTGACAGAACAAAATAGAGCTAGCCTTGGACAAGATGGAGCCATTGAACCCCTAGTGAAAATGTTCACAACCGGGAACCTAGAAGCTAAGCAATCATCTCTAAACGCGTTGCACAACTTATCTACCTCGAAAGCAAACGTTGAATGTCTGATAAGATCAGGCATCGTTGCAACTCTACTGCAGCTTCTTTTCTCCGTGACATCTGTGCTCATGACTCTAAGAGAGCCAGCATCCGCGATTCTTGCAAAAATAGCAGCTCAACCGGAAGCTGGCATTGTACTAGTGAAACACGATGTTGCTCAGCAGATGCTTTCGCTCCTAAATTTGACTAGTCCAGTAATCCAGTGTCACTTGTTAGAAGCACTTAATGCTATCACTGCACGCCCGAATGCCTCAAGGGTCAGAAGAAAAATGAAGGAAAATGGCGCTGTTCGCCTTCTCTTGCCATTCCTAACAGAAAGCCGCAATACCAAGATAAGGAATGGAGCTTTACATTTGATTTACGTATTATCTAATGATATGCAAGGCGGGGAGCTAATGGAGCAGCTAGAAGAAATGCATCTGAACATATTGATCAACGTCGTATCATCATCATCCACTACTGATGATGAAAAGGCTGCTGCTATTGGCATACTAAGCAATTTTCCAGTGAATAATAAGAATGTTACTGATATGTTTATGAGAGCTAACCTATTGCCCATTTTGGTTTCCATATTGATGTCAAGTACTCCTACAACATCATGGTTATTAGCTGAGAACATTGCTGCAATATTAATCCGATTTACTCTTCCTTCGGATAAGAAACTACAACAGTTTTCTGCTGACAATGGGGTGATCAATGCTCTGGTAAAGTTGCTCACGTGTGGTTCAATAGTTGCCAAATCTAGAGCTGCAACATCTCTAGCTCAACTATCTCAAAACTCGGTCGCTCTAAGAAAATTGAGAAAATCAAGATGGTTTTCGTGTGCCCCTCCTCATCCTACAGATGCTTTTTGTCAAGTACATGATTGTCATTGCTCTACAAGAAGCACATTTTGCTTGGTAAAAGCAGGGGCAGTGCCTCTGTTAGTCGAAATATTACAAGGCAACGAAAGGGAAGCCGATGAAGCTGCACTAACTTGCCTTGCAACATTATTACAGGATGAGATTTGGGAAAATGGGAGCAATTTCTTAGTGAAAATGTCTTGTGTCCAACCACTTATCAAGAATCTTGAAGAAGGGATCAGCCTGAAAGCTCAAGATAGATCACTTTGGATTTTGGAACGGATTTTCAGAGTGGAGGCTTATAGAGTAGAGTATGGTGAATCTGCACAAGTGGTGCTTATTGATTTAGCACAGAATGGTGACTCATTGTTGAAATCTACAGTGGCTAAACTGTTAGCTCAACTTGAGCTCTTGCAACCCCAATCAAGTTACTTTTGAGACATCACATTAACGAGCAAAGAACTCTTATTTCTTTTCTTATACTTCAATTATTTGTTGATTGATTGAAATATTGAAATTGTACAGTCCTCATACTGATAATCATTTTAAGTTGCAAAATTTTCTCTTTATTAAATAAGGTTTTTGGAGATGAATCAACCTTGTCGTCTTCAGTACATTATTTCAGCATTCTGAAGTGCTAGTGTAGAGGTCACCGCTTCTTCTCCTCCCAAAAGTGTGAGTTTTGTGAAAGAATACTCACATCTATTTCAAAACCTTACAATAACGGGTGAAGTAGCCCAGGATCGTTTAAACCCCTTTGAGACCCTGCCCTGCGTTCGAGCCTCGAAACAGCCTCTTGTAGAAATGTAGGCTAAGACTGCATACAATACACCCTTGTTGTCCGGTCCTTCCCGGGACCCCGCATCATAGCGGGAGGCGGGAGCTTAGTGCACCGGACTGCCCCTTTGTTTTTTTTGAGGGAGAGCGAGCGAGAGAGAAGCGGCGGGAGTTAGGGGGGGGGGATTGAGTACGGAGAGACACTTTAGGCTCTTCATATGAGGCTGGTTATTTCAAGCGTCTTGTTCGCTACTTGAACCAAGGTAAATGAATTGTTATGATTGTAAATTGTAACTATTTGATTAATATATCCTACTAGTAAATATTTGATATGAGTAAGATTATAATGACAACAGCACTTTCAAGATGAGCAGTTCACAGATCAAAACAGAGCTGGAGCAATGTTCACCACTAGAAACCTGGAAGCTAAGCAATTACCTATATAAGATCTATATATATGGAGTACTAGTAATTAACTCTATGCTAAAAATAAAGTGAAGACGAAAACCTCTATATATGTTGTATCACTTTCTGTTATTGTTCTTGGACCTGGGCAATGACGATCGGATCGGATCATGCTTCCAAGTGAGTGCAAAACAAGGCTTGTCAGTTAATCTATGACGAAACATCCAAACAGTAGCCCAATAATCATTATGTTCATGCAAACCGTAGGATCTATAGAACTTCTTCCACCCTGAATTAAGCACATAAAGCTTAGAATCTGCCCAAGACTTGAATATCATATCGTATGCAACCCCGTCCGGACCATAAGTAGTCACTTGTATTCCTTTACAATCATAAACATCTTCATGTTCATGCAACATTGGCAATATAAAAGCTATGACTTTGTCCCTATTCAAAGAAAGCCTGTTGAAATTATCACTTAAATCTGTGTGTGTCAAGTGTTTTTCGAAAGGCTCACTGCATATTCCAATGATTCCTCTTAAACTTTGAATTGGTGGAATTCTTGGCAATCTTTTGCTTAGCATATTTTGAAGTAAAATAGCATCTTCCTCTTTCAAAACATGGTGTTTCATTGATAAAAGTATATAGGCTGCATTATTAATGACCTTCTTGTCGTCGTCTCTATTTTCCTCATGGATTTGTTCATTATTCGACATGACTTCCTTGGATTTATTGTTACGTATTGTTCCACTTGACGATCTCTTGAATATGCTTCCCTTTTTCGCCATGATTATTCACTCACTCTTTGAAACCTAATGAGAATTAAACTACGTACAGCAAATTAAAGGGAAAGGGTGTATATACGATAGAGTGTTATGAAGAAGAAAGACTTCTTAGAATCTCAGGCTATTGATAATAAGGTTCCTACTACCATTACAGCTCTGTGGTGTGCGTCTTAGTACTCAATTTATTTATGGATATATATATGTTTTTTCCCTAATTTTTCGTGTTTGTATTTATGATATTTGCGTGTAATTAATTGGTAGTTTAATTAAGGGAAGAAGCTAATGTCGTCAAATATTAATACAGTAGTCTTTGGTACGTAACTGAATATTTTATTTTTACCTTCTACCCTAAGGCCTAAAGCAAGCCAAAAGAGCTAATAATTCCCAATTATCCTCAACTACACCTTATATCAAGGTATTATTGTTAAAATCCCTAAAGCAGCTACGAACTTTCACCGCCTAGTTCCTGAAAATATCTCTCTTCGGCCTAATCGAATTGTAAAGTTCTCCCCTTTTTCTCTTTCAACTCTCTCTCTATATATAGTTCTCACACGCGAAACCCTACCCCTGATTTCTTGTGGTGGAATACTAACTAAGAATTGGGTGTCAATTGTTGCGTCTGCACCTACACAATTACACATGCACGCACGTATATATGATGATTCTTAATGATTTGTTTTTTAATTTTTCTTTTTTCAGCTTTTTTTTTTTATTTTTTTTTTGGCTAATGAAAGGAGAGGCTACTATATTAAAAGCATAGGAAAATTAGTATTACCTAACATAAGGATAGACCGCATTGCGATTTTCCTCAATTTATCTTTAATAAAAACTGGTAAAATAAAAGTTGAAGGTGTTTCCAAGTACATAATATTATTTTCCTCCGTTGATATATGTCGCCTGATGCTTTCATACTTGGCCAAAGCATCTGCTACAGTGTTGCCTTCCCAGTATACACGTGTTATTTCAGCCACTCCAATAGCATCAAGAAGAAAATGTTGGACTTTAAGCCATTGGACTTTAAAGTAGAAGAAGTGTGAATTGGAAATGGAGGGAAATAAAATGGAGGGAAAATGAAAATTTGAAGAAGTAAACTTTTGTCTTGCACTTTGTCCCTCATTGGTGAGGGACAATCACATTTGTGTGCTTATAAATAGATTCACTTCTTAAAGCTCTTAAAAGGAGTTGAAGAGAATGAACCCTCGCGCCGTCGTCGTCGCTCGCTCGGCTCGGCTTCGGATTTGTCAAATGATCAATAAGATTATTTTTTGGACAAAATTTATTTAATTATTTAATAATTAATTAAATTCCAAATCACTGCGGAAACTACGCCAGAACCCAACTGAAAGTTCAGAGGGCCTCGCTGGCCGCGGTTCTGCCGCGATCGCGGTAGAACCGCGGCAGGCAGCGTATTTTCTGAAAAGGCACCTTTCCAGACACCTCTTCTGATATTTGCCTATAAATTCTGAGGCAAGGCTGCATCTTCTAGACACGAAAAAACACTCTAGAACTTCTTTCTTTCTGAATATACTGCATCCTAATTCGCTGTCTCTCTCTCTCAAATTCGTAAGTGTGATTTTGCTCCGTTCTTTGAGTTCGTTGGTATCCTGCAGTTTGTATTGCCACTGTTGCAGGAAGGTTTATTCCGTTTTATCCTGGGAGGATTTAATCCATTACCTTGGCAACGTGTGAGGGGGTTAAAATTCCTTAAGGACGCACAAGAAAATTGTGGACTCGGAATATTTCTGATTCTTTACTATTTTATACATTTCTTTATTCTTCTAACAATTTTCTGATTTTTTGTTTTAACACAGTAACGCTCACAAGCTTAAGGAATATTCAATATTACTAACATTTCTGTGTTGATTATTAAACTGTTTTCTATATACTTTGTTGGAGACTAAAGCCTTGTTGCTTTCTACTCCTATAATAGTTTCTGTCCGGTTTAAAGTTCATAAAAACTTTGCCGGAATAATAAACGTACGGATTTGAAGTATATAGAAACTTCACCATTGTTATGTGTTGTATGTTTGGTTTGGTATTCAGTTTGAAGATATCAAAATTTCACTGATTTAACAAGTTTTGTATTGTTTTCAACTTTACAGAAATATGACGAATGAAAACCAAACTAATGGAAGTGTTGCGGGAACGGTTGCTACTGTTACGAGTGCTGCTGCCTCGTCAAGCCGTTCTACTCCTGCTCATGCTATGGCACCGGCAGAAAAACCCGGAAAGTTTTCTGGTATTGACTTCTGTCACACCTCCTTTTTCGCCCGCGCCGCCTCAAAGGGGCGCGGAAGGGAGTTTTTCCAATTAAAGGACAATCGAAACGAGATTTATTTATTTATATTCAGAGTCGCCACTTGGGATATTTATGGTGTACCAAGTCACCGGTTGAATCCCGAATCGAGGAAAAGAATGACTCTGTTTAACAGTCTGCGCACCAGAAATCCGGATAAGGAATTCTGTTAACCCGGGAGAAGGTGTTAGACATTCCCGAATTCCGTGGTTCTAGCACGGTCGCTCAACTGTCATATTTGGCTTATTTATCTGATTTTTTATTCATATTGAACCTATGTGCAAATTTAAACTTTTTACCGCTTTTATTATTGTTATTTTTCAACGAGAATTGCAACGTCGTGAAAACACATCTCAAACCACGTCACATCAATACACCCGTGGTTAGAGACACATTTCGACTTTGTTGAGATTTGGATTTGGGTCACATAAATGTGCACCCGGGTTTAAGAAAGTAAATTATTAAAGACGCGCCTAAAGCGACTAGCGCATTATTATTTTTGAGAAGGCCGTGAAATCTTGCTAAAACGGCTCATCCGAAGTCTAATTAATTATTAACCATTTATTGAGAGCCCCGCAACTTGTGCGTTTTATTGGACGAGGCTCATCTCATTTATTTTTTTTAAAATGATAATCCTAAAGTGCCTACATTTTTTCTATTAAATTTGTCTCTAAAAATGAAAGAGAAAAGGTCCTAATTTATTTACATGCTTACGAGTTGTTATAGTCGGGTTTCGAACGCAATTTGTTAAATTAGAATGTAAACACAATATGGACAGCCCGTTGGCCAACGTGGGCCCAGGTTCACCGCATGTAGTATTAAACTTGACTTGGGCCGTCTTATTCCAATATTAGGTCTAGTTAATTATTTCTACACATGTTCACAATTTTTGCACTTACAGAGATATAAGATGATAGTATCTAACTAAGCAAGTTACATGCAAGTTTTAGAAAGAGCAATTAATTGGAATGAAGTAACTTAAGGGTCTAGTTTTAATCCTAAATTCAAACAATTGATTGTTGGAGCTAAATTGCCATGATATTAAAACAGTCTACTGGCCTGGTTTTATTTAACATGAATTTGAATTTATACTACCTAATAACCAAACTAAAACAACGGGACATTATTGACTACATTACTATAACACTGTCCAGTTATACAGAAATGACAGAATTTTTTTACGAAAACAATAGTGTATAGAATGTCCTAAGTACAATCAGTAACAAAACTAAATCAAATTAAAACTTCAACTCTTTATTTGTATTCATGCTTCATGTTTCAGCTTACAGTAACCAACATGTCAGTTGTGTACCTGATATTGGAAGCAAAAGGAGAGGAAGATCAACAGAAATGCAGTAGCATACAACAACAGCAACACCCCGCAACCAGTAACAACCAGCAACGAGAAACCAGTGACAGATTTTAAAATCAAGCAAAAAATCCAGCAATAACCAGTGAAGTAATAGCAAATAACCAACCAAACTCAAGGAACAAACCAAATAAAAATTCAGAAACACCAACAACAATCAACGGGCAGAAACAAAGTGAACCTTTTTTAGATTGAAAGACCAGTTAATGTTTAACACTTAAATTCTGACCCCTCTGTATATCTAGTGTATGCAGATTGTATATCGGGTGTATACTACTCTCTCTTTAGATTTCCAGAATGTTTTTTTCTGTTCCGAAAATCCTCAAATCTCTCTTAATGTTCAGAGAATCCCCCCTTAATATTCAGAAAATTCTTTTCAAAAATCCCCCCCGAATCTTGTGTCCAGCTCCTCTTTCTTATAGCCAAACTTGAAGCATTTAAATTAAATTCCACCATCTTCTACCCATCCCCCTTTTGAATCCCACTACTTAATGTTTTGTCCTCCACTATATTAAACAAATATTAATTCCCACTAACACATATCTTTTCTTTATTTAATTCCCTTATTCCCCACTACCACATGCTTTGTCCCACACTATATTAAACAAATATATTAATTCCCACTACCACTTGTCTTGTCCCCCACCATGTATTAAAAAATGTATTAATTTAATATTATTAGTACTTAGTGGACAGAACACTCAAGTTAATCATTTTTTAAAATTTAAAATCCCGAAAATGCCCCTGAAACTACTGAAATTACCATTCTACCCCATCCCTTTCAATCTGTACCAAAAACCATATCAGCTATAACCAATTCACCTAATCAACGATCCAATTACAACAGCTATAACCAATTCCTAATCAAATTTCATCAACAAATTTAAGCTAGAAACTCAGATAATGTCAAATATCATCAAAACAAAGACTAAGGATTCAGGGAACCAAACCATATGATGAACAATAAAGAAACAACTGAAATTATTTTGATTGAACAACATTTTTAACAACAAACATACTTTCAGATTCAATAACAGTAACAAATTGAACATAACAAACAAGTAGATTCAAATCACTAAACTCAATAATCAATTGAACTTCAAATTAAATCTAACAACATTACAACCAAGATAAATGATTCAAACTAAATCAAAAACTAAAGACCAACACATAAACACTCACATTAAATCACTTGATGAAAAACTAACGAACTTCAAACAAAAAATGAACACGAATTAAATCTAACTCAAACAAAGACCTGGGTTCGAATTCAAACCAACCTATCGGAACAAGAACATAATCATGGAAAGAAGAAAAGGAGCGGAAGATGAATTTACTAAACGAAAACTAAAAGAAAAAAGAACGAAAACCTACTAGTTTGAAGTCCGGGTTCGAACGGAAACTCGACGCGCCTGAACAAACATCACTGTTTTCAACCCATTTTCGTTTTTGACGCAGTGACGATCGAGTTCATGGCTGGACGTAGCAGAAGCAATGGTGGTTGCTCATGTGGAGTGGTCGTTGCTGGTTTTTCCGGCGACTTGGGGTGTTGAAGACGTGATAGTAGAGCTGGCGTTTGGAGTTGTTTCACGACTGCTGTTCGTCGTGGGTATGGGTGGTCGTGGCGGGAGGTTGTAGGTGGCGATGGACTGGTTCGTTTGGTTGAGGGTTGGAGTGGCTGGACGATGAGGTAGTAAGGATGGCCGTTTGAACGACAGAAATGGCGCGTTTCAGGTGGAACTTGGGCGGAGGAAGCTGGCGATCGGCGATGGCAGCGAGAAACGAGGAACGTTAGAGAGAAAAAGGGACTTGCCGCTGGGATGTTTCTTGAGAGTATGGGGAGACGGAGACATTAGGGTTCAAGTGGGGAGGGATCAAAGATGGTGTTTGAAGAAGCAGCAGGTGAAGTTGGCTGGAGCTCAACGGAGAAGATGAAGACGGGGCAGCTGCTGCGTCAATGGCGACGGAGTAAATGGTGGTGAGGGGGCAGCCATGGATGGCGTGAGGGGGAGCAGATGCAGCGATGGCAGCCATGGGAGGAGGGTTTGTTTGGGGTAAGGAGAAGAAGAGGGGGGGGGGGGCGGGTGTTTTTTAGGTTTTTTAGGTTAGGGTTTTTCAAAAAATGAAAAACGGAAGAAGGGGGTGTTTGTTTGGGTTATGGGGCGGACCGGGTCGGATTGACCCGGTAGGGGTTTGGTTAAGGGGTTATCTGGTTTGGGCCTGGTTGATTTAATTTAAAAGGTGGCCCAATCCGATTTTCTTCTTATTTCCAATGCTTCTTTTTTTCTTCTTTTATTTTTTCTTAAACTAAAACTAAATTCTAAAAATCCTAAATTATCATATAGAACTAAATTAATTTATGAAAGTGCAAATTAACTCTCAATAACAATTAACACACAATTAAATAGCAATTACGATAAAATCACACAATTTGGACATTAAATGCTAAAAATGCAACGTACATTATTTTTATGATTTTTTTGTTCTTGTAAAAACAAACTTAATTGTTCCTAATTGTAGAATTAAATCCTAAATGCAAATGCGACATATTTTTGTATTTTTTATTAATTTAACAAATAAACATGCATGGACAAATACAAATAATTATCGAAAATGCCACGAAAATTCTCAAAATTGCACACAAAGGAAAAATGTTTTATTTTGAACTTTTGGGAGTATTTCTCACATAGGGCAAAAATCACGTGCTTACAACTTCAAACGCTGGCAAATGAAGATGCTCTTCTATCTTACTACGTTGAGTTTGCAACGTTTCATCAAGGAGGATCCTCCGGTCATGGCTGAGAATACTCCGGATGATGAACGACTTGTTATAACTGAAGCATGGAAACATTCTGATTTCTTGTGCAAAAACTACATATTGAGTTGTTTGGAAGATGGCTTGTACAATGTCTATAGTGTCATGGAAACTTCAAAAGCGTTATGGAATGCACTTGAGAAGAAGTACAAGACTGAGGATGCCGGACTTAAGAAGTTCGTGGCTGCAAGGTTTTTGGATTTCAAGATGATTGACACTAGGTCAGTCATAACTCAAGTCCAAGAATTACAAGTCATTGTGCATGACCTCCTGGCTGAAGGTATGACCCGAGTCAATAATTTTATTAATAAGATTTATCTTATTACTAATTATGAGTTTGTTATTGAAGGTATGGTCATAAATGAGGCCTTTCAAGTCGCTGCTTTCATTGAGAAATTACCTCCGTTGTGGAAGGATTTTAAGAACTATCTTAAACACAAGCGGAAGGAAATGACACTAGAAGACTTGATTGTTCGTCTGAGGATAGAAGAAGACAACAAAAATGCTGAAAAGAAGTCACGTGGAAACTCAACAATTGTGGGGGCAAACATTGTTGAGGAGGCACCACAAAATAAGAAAAGGAAGAAGGCTTCTGGACCAAAGAATTACCCAAGAAAGAAGAAGTTCAAGGGTAATTGCCACAATTGTGGAAAAACTGGGCATAAGGCAGTGGATTGCCGTGCGCCAAAGACTGATAAGAAGAAAAAGAATCAAGCCAACATGGTTGAAGATGAAATGGAAGACTTGTGTGCCATGTTGTCTGAATGCAACTTGGTAGGAAATCTGAAAGAATGGTGGATAGATTCTGGAGCCACCCGCCATGTGTGTGCTAACAAGGAGTTATTTTCTTCTTATGCCCCCGCAGGTCCCGACGAGACAATCTTCATGGGAAATTCATCTACGGCCAAAATTGAAGGAGTTGGCAAGATTGCGTTGAAGATGACGTCGGGAAAAATAGTGACTCTAAACCAAGTCCTCCATGTTCCAGAAATTTGCAAGAATCTTGTGTCTACCTCACTTCTTGTCAAGAATGGATTCAAATGTATTTTTGTTTCTAATAGTGTTGTACTTAGTAAGAACGATGTATATGTAGGAAAAGGTTACCTAAATGAGGGCCTTTTTAAGCTAAATGTAATAGCAGTTCCTATCAATAAAGTGAATGTTTCTTCTTACTTACTTGAGTCAAACACTTTATGGCATTCGCGTTTAGGTCACGTAAACTTCAAAACATTGCGGAAGATGATAAATCTAGAAGTATTGCCAAAATTTGATTGCATTAATTCCAAATGTCAAATATGTGTGGAATCAAAGTATGCTAAGCATCCTTATAAGTCCGTTGAAAGGAATTCAAGTCCTTTAGACTTAATTCACACAGATATTTGCGACATGAAGTCAACACCATCTCGCGGTGGGAAAAAGTATTTTATTACTTTTATTGACGATAGCACGAGATACTGCTATGTTTATTTACTTAATAGTAAAGATGAGGCAATTGATGCTTTCAAGCAATACAAGAGTGAAGTTGAAACGCAACTAAACAAAAAGATCAAAATGATAAGAAGTGATAGGGGTGGCGAATATGAATCTCCTTTTGAAGAAATTTGTTTGGAAAATGGCATTATTCACCAAACAACTGCCCCTTACTCTCCACAATCTAATGGAATTGCGGAGAGGAAGAATCGAACGTTGAAGGAGATGATGAATGCATTGCTAATAAGTTCTGGCTTACCACAGAACTTGTGGGGGGAAGCTATACTTACAGCTAACCGGATAATCAACCGTGTACCTCATAGTAAAACACAGTCCATTCCTTATGAAAAGTGGAAAGGAAGGAAGCCTAGCTTGAAATACTTCAAAGTGTGGGGGTGTTTAGCTAAGGTACAAGTTCCTAAACCTAAAAGGGTTAAGATAGGTCCAAAAACGGTTGATTGTGTGTTTATTGGATATGTAACCAATAGCAAGGCATATCGTTTTCTGGTTCATAAATCAGAAAATCCTGAGATTCACATTAATACGATAATAGAATCAGATAATGCTGAATTCTTTGAAACTATTTATCCGTATAAAAAGGAAAGTGAAGTGACCTGCCAAAAGTCAAAACGACCTCGGGAGGAAATAACAGATGGTATGCCTAATGAAGAAAATCCAAGAAGAAGTAAACGTCAAAGGATATCTACTTCATTCGGTCCAGATTTTCTGACTTTTCTGTTAGAAAATGAGCCTCGTACCTTCAAGGAAGCAATGTCTTCCTCAGAAGCACAATATTGGAAAGAAGCTGTCAATAGTGAAATAGAATCCATATTGAGCAACCATACTTGGGAATTGGTTGATCTTCCTACGGGTAACAAAACGTTGGGTTCTAAATGGATTTTCAAGAAGAAAATGAAAGACGATGGTACTATTGAAAAATACAAGGCAAGACTTGTTGTCAAAGGATTTAGACAACGAGAAGGTCTTGACTATTTTGACACATACTCGCCGGTAACAAGAATTACATCTATTCAGATGCTAATAGCGTTAGTCGCCTTGTATGGTCTTCAAATCCATCAAATGGATGTAAAAACAGCCTTCTTAAATGGTGATCTTGAGGAAGAAATTTACATGAACCAACCTGAAGGGTTTGTGGTTCCGGGAAAAGAAAAGAAGGTGTGTAGACTTGTTAAGTCTCTTTATGGACTAAAACAAGCACCCAAACAATGACATGCGAAATTTGACCAAACAATGTTGTCAAATGGTTTTAAGATTAATGAATGTGATAAATGTGTTTACATTAAGAACGTTCAAAATCATGTAGTCATTGTTTGCTTATATGTTGATGATATGCTAATAATGAGCAAAGACATTGCCGACATTCAAGCTACTAAGCGTATGCTTGCTAGTAAGTTTGATATGAAAGACTTAGGAGTTGCCGATGTAATTCTAGGAATTAAAATCCAGAGGACTCCTCAAGGTCTAGCTTTGTCTCAATCACATTACGTGAAAATGGTACTTGAAAAATTCAAACACTTGGAATTTAGAAGTGCAAGGACTCCAATTGACTTAAACCATCATCTTATGAAGAATAAAGGCGAAAGTACGTCTCAATTGGAGTATGCTCGTGTGTTGGGAAGTCTAATGTACATCATGAACTGTACACGACCCGATATAGCTTGTGCAATAAGTAAACTTAGTCGATTCACAAGTAATCCCAACAAGCATCACTGGGTGGCTATGAAACGAGTTATGGGATATTTGGAGTATACCCAAGACTACGCTTTGCACTACAATAAATATCCTGCGGTTATTGAAGGATATAGTGATGCTAATTGGATAACCGGCTCATTAGAAACAAAGTCCACAAGTGGATATGTGTTTACTGTTGGTGGAGGAGCAGTATCTTGGAATTCTTCCAAACAGACATGTATCGCTCGCTCTACAATGGAATCAGAGTTTATAGCATTGGATAAAGCCGGTGAAGAAGCTGAATGACTTCGGAATTTTTTAGAAGACATTCCGTTCTGGCCAAAACCTTTGGCTCCTATTTGCATACATTGCGATAGTGAGGCTGCAATAGGACGGGCAGAGAGCGTTATGTATAACGGAAAGTCTCGTCATATACGACGAAGACATAATACCGTTAGACAACTACTTTCTAGTGGAATTATCACTATTGATTATGTAAGATCAAAGGATAATGTTGCAGATCCACTTACAAAAGGCTTAACTAGAGAGAGAGTTGAGAAATCATCTAAGGGAATGGGACTATGGCCGAGGACAAGTCAACATGGCGGTAACTCTACCTAGAAATTTGGATGTTCCGAGATCTAGGTTCAAGGAGCTCAAACAAAGTTGTGATTGACCGGTTCAACATTGTCAAAATAAAATCTTTGGTCCATTCTGAGGTACATGTCTCAAATGAGGCAACCTAGCCTATCGGGTTGTGAACGGACACCGCGCAAGAAAGCGGTGGTATTGAGAATAATGATGCAACAATATGAAATGTCCAAACCTAAAGCTATGGAAATTATGTGAAAGCTATGTGACTCCTTTTACTCCATGATGTGGTGATTGTTTAATACTCGTGTTAGTCCTTATGATTTCTCTGTTCTTGTATGGTTGTTCTTTCTAATAAGATGGTGTTTAGTTATACATACTAGTACTATTCCATGGTACTAATGCCCCTTTTGCCGGGGCTGCTACATCTTTTGAATGGATGTAGGTGGTTTCATAGCAGATAGTGCCGATCATAGGTAGCGAAGCATCCTCCTCTAAGAAGTCATGGTGAGCCCCTTTTCCTTCAGGGGTTATGTTGTACATCTTTTGTTATAATTTCCACTTTTGAGGTATAGCCGGGGCCTTGTTGCCGGCATTATCATAACTGTCTTTTGTATCTTAGAGGCTTCGTAGACGTTTGTGTGGGTTATGTACAAGCATTGGATGGGTCACTAGACTATGTTGTAATTCTCAACTCTTGTTTCCTTTAAATGGTAAATGTATGAAATTTGGAAATTTAACTATGGTTTAAGGATTGTAATATAAAATGAACTAGCAATGTTTCATGTATGATATTTCCTATTGTCTAATTCAAATGAAAGCCTGGTTTCTTGATCATAGTGAGTTGGGTAGAAGGTGTCTAAAAGGCTTGCTCAGTTGGGTTCACTCGATTGAGCGCTGGTCGCGCCTCCCGAGGTTGGGGCATGACACAAAACCAATTACATAACATAAATATAGCTACAAGAACTAATCTAGCTAATAAAATCAGTGCTAAGGCAAGAAATTGGAAAATCGTCAAAAAAGCCACCCGGGCCCACATCTCGAAATTGGGTAAAAGACACACAATATGAACACCCATTCCCTTACGATTTTAACCATACAAAATTTACTCAAATCCGATACCAAAATCTCGATCAAAATCCCAAAATTTGGCCTAAGAACTTTTCTCAAATTTTCCCAATTTCCAACTCAAATCCTTAATTAAACGATGAAATCAATAATGAATTAATGGAAAACAACCAAAAACGAGTTAAGAATCATTACCCAATAACTTCCTCTAAAATTTCTTCAAAACTTCACCTAAATCCGAGCTCTCCAAGTCCCAAAATGAAAATGAGATCAAACCCTTGAATTTTCCCCTTTTCTTCCCAACAAATTCGCTTATGCGACCTATTCATCGCACCTGCGGCACGTCACCTACCAAAATTCCATCGTAGGTCTGGAAATGACTTAAGGGACCTAGGACCGCTTCTTCGAGAAAGTGGCCGCACCTGCAAAAGCTGGTCCGCTTCTGCGGTCTCTCTTCGTACTTGCCCTCCAGGGTCGCATCTGCGGGCATCACAAATGCATAATATTACCTCGCACCTACGATCCTTGAGCTCCTCCTTCTAAACCACTTTTTCGCCTAATATTTTGCATGTGCGAGTCCGCACCTGCAGTTCCCCAACCGCTGATGCGAAAACACCAGCAACCAGAAATCTTAGTAATGGCATATGTCCAAATTTCAACCCATTGAGCATCCGAACCACATCCGAGGCCCTCAAAACCTCAACCAAACATACCAACCAATCCTATATACGAACCTACTCGAGCCCCCAGGTCACATAAAACAACTTTAAAAACACAAATCACCCTCCAATCCCAACTTAATGAACTTGAAACTTCAAATTTCTATAACCAATACCGAAACATATCAAACCACGGCCCAATGACCTCAAATTTTGCACACAAGTCATATTCAACATTACGGACCTACTCCATCCTCCAGAATCGGAATCCGACCCCGATATCAAAATTTCTACTACCGGTCAAAATCTCCAAAAATTTGACTTTCGCCATTTCAAGCCTAAATGAGCTACGGACCTCCAAAACACAATCCGACATGCCCTTAAGCCCAAAATCACCCAATAGAGCTAATGAAATCGACGAAACTCCATTCCGAAGTCTTCTTCACACAATTCTGACTACGGTCCAAATTCTAAGACTTAAGCCTCCGTTTAGGGACTAAATGTCCCAAAACACTCCAAAACCAAAAGGAAGCCTCCCTACAAGTCACAATAGAAGAAATAGATATGGGGAAAGAAGTTAATAGGGGATTGTGGCTCTGACTCCTAAGGGGAGTTCCCCCCACAAGGTTAGGCAAGCCACTTACCTCGAACCAAGCTCAATCAATCAGTCACAATGCCTTTACCATGAATATCTGGCTTCGAATGGCCTAAATCTAGCCAAAAGCAATTACATATCATAAATACAACTATAATAGACTAATCTAATTAATGAAATCAATCTTAAACAAGAAATTCGAAAATCGCCCTAAAAAGCATCCCCAGACCCACATCTCGGAATTGGGTAAAAGTCACAAAACATGAACACACATTTACTCATGAGTTCACTCGTACCAAAATTATCCAAATCCGATGTCAAAATCCCAATCAAAACTCAAAATCTTAGTTGAAGAATTTCTTCCTATTTTTTCCAATTTTTCACCCCAAATCCGAAATTAAATGATAAAATTAATGATAGATTAGTGGGATATAACCAAAATCAAGTATAGAATAATTACCCAATTGATGTCTCTGAAAGTCTCTCAAAATCTTGTCCAAATCCGAGCTCCCAAACTCAAGTTTCAACAAAAATGGCCAAACCCTCGTTTTTGAAATGTATAATACTGCCTAGTGATTTCTTAATCACGACGCGAAAATAGCTTCGCGATCGCGGAGGACAACTTCACTTCTCTAGAATTTAACTCTACGCAAACGCGTAACACACCATGCAAACACGATGCACTAGATGCTCACACCTACGCCATCACGTCTGTCCTCACGCGACCACGAAGAATAACACTTGAACTCCACTGTTGCCTCACTTCCTCTTCGCGAACGCGGATTACCTTACACGATTGTGTCTTCATCTTCGCGAATGTGAAACACAACTTTAGCTGACCTCTCATATTCCCTACGCGATCACGAGACCCCTTTCGCGAACGCGATGAACAAAATGTCTGCCACAAAATAGTAGAAAAATCTGCCAACTCCCAAAGTCCAAAAATGATCCTTTAAGCATCCGAAATTCACCCGAGGTCCCCGGGACCTCAACCAAACATACCAACCAATCCTAAAACACCATAACTTAGTTGATCCCTCAAGTCACATTAAACAACGCTAAAAACACAAATCACCCTCCAATCCCAACTTAATGAACTTAAAACTTTAAATTTCAACAACCGAGGCCGAAACCTATCAAACCACGTCCGAATGACCTCAAATTTTGCACACAAGTCATATTCAACATTACTGACCTACTCCAACTTTCGGAATTGGAATTGCGACCCCGATATCAAAATTTCTACTACCGGTCCAAATCTCCAAAAAATTGACTTTCTCCATTTCAAGCCTAAATGAGCTACGGACCTCCAAAACACAATCCGAATATGCCCCTAGGCCCAAAATCACCCAACAGAGCTAATGGAATCGATGTAAATCCATTACGGAGTTGTCTTCACACAGTTCCGACTACAGTCCATATTTTATGACTTAAGCCTCCATTTAGGGACTAAGTGTCCCAAAGCACTCCAAAACCAAAATGAAGCCTCCTGGCAAGTCACTATAGTAGAAATAGATATGGGAAAAGTAGTTAATAGGAGATCGGGGCTCTAACTATTAAAACGATCAGCCGAGTCATTACAGAACAAATATCATACGGTATTTAACTAAGAAAGACCGTTAGGTATATTCCTATCCTAACCGCGAAATCTTTTCTCGAGCCACGGGTACTGAAACAAGATATCTTTAATTCTACTCTAATCTAAACACAACTTTTCCAAGCATAGCATAGATAGTATGGTGAATTGGTAGCTACAATAATTCACAAGTTAAAACTAGAATTAATGAAACAAGCACAAGATGATAATCCGAATCAACGAAGATGTACCTAATAAATGTTAATAATCATGTCAACCACAACCCTAGAAACTAGAGTGCTTAGCCACTCATGTTCTTAGTACCAACTTTCCAAGTATTTTGCATATACAAATTACAGAGAAAAGATGAAGGAATGAAGAACTCGATGATTTTCTCCTTCAAAGAATGTTCCCAATGTCTTGTCTCCTTCCAAAATAGTCTCCTTAGGTCTAAGGTATGCCAAAAGCTAGAAAATTATGTTTTCCATGTATTTATACCAAGTAGGGTTGGGCCTAGATGAAATCTCCCTTTCCTAGCCGAAATAGGAAAGCTTACAACCTTATTGCTTTTCATGCGTCGCACTGTGCATCACCTCGTGCGTCGCACTAGTGCCTTTTCATGTCAGACCAAAAAACTCAGTCTTTGAATTTTGGAAATTTCTGACATAAAATTACACTAGTGCGTCGCACTAGTGTAATTTGACGTCAAGAATTGATCCTCGGCCCCCGAACATGATCCCAACTCAATTCCTTCGGCTTTTATACAGACTTAAAATCTCCATATAGCTTGAATTTGTTTCATAACATCTACATAGCTCAGAATTACTCATACAAGGTGTAAAACACGCAATTAGTGCAAAACAATAGCGATTAAAGCTCAAACTCAATTAAAGCGTAGCAAATTAGAGTATAATAAGCGACTAAAATACATAATTATAGCCTACCATCAAATATATACCTCTAAAACCTGCACGTAGATTTATTTTGGACCTTTTTCTTTGCAAGCATTTCTCTATATACGTTATTTATTATTTTTCATAGCATAAACCTCACCAAAAGCTCGTACCCTTTGGCATTGCCATCATGTTGCTGCATGATATTTTAACTCTTGCTCCGACAACTTATTGTGATAACTCCATATTTTAACCCCCCAAGCAGCCTACAATAATGGTTTTAGTTGTCCAGTAATAGTGAATATATTAAAAAAAAATTTACATGAAACTGAACATTTACCTTTCATAGCTATATTTTCAAAAAATTATCATTTATTGTTATATTTGAATTTTGTTACAAATCTACTTGCAGTACTGAACACCCACTTAGTAAACGAAGGTCTCGAGTTCGACTCGCACTGAGAGCATTCTATTTTTCTGTATTTCTGTATTTCTTCTTGATTGTACTTGTTGCGCGAAAGAATACAATTGATACATGTTGTATTCTTTGTATACATCCATGTATTTTGCCTTGGATGTATTCATTGCGCGAGCGAGTACAATTGATACAAGTTGTATCTATTGCGCGAACGAATACAGTTCACACAGGTTGTGTAGCTACGTACAGTAATTAGGCAAACTATAATTATATTTGGTAATTAGCCTCTAAACTCTAGTGCTTTATGAAAATTCTTCTTACCTCTGAGAGATTTTTCCAAATCACCTTCATATTACTATTAATGTTAGGGTTTAACTGCAGAAGAGAAGCACTAAACTATAATAGTTATAATTTCATTCACCGCGCGTCCATTTTATGTTTGAAAATATTTTAGTGCATTATCTTCTTACGAAGATATTACTGACGTTGAGTTCTTTTTTACTCTCTTATCTTCATCCTCCACTTATTCATCAAGCGATATTGCTTTGGTTAATCCGTTGGGCAATGACATGACCGTTGAACACATGACAATGAAATCCGAATTTTGTGTTTGTTGTGATTTCTTATCTCATATATTTCTCTACAAGGTTCATGTCGCAAAGTTTGCAAGTCCTAGTAGGAAAGAAGGTTGGTAAAATATGATATGACACGTGGTCATCTAAATGAAGGACATGTGGAATCAAGACGGGGATGGCCAAAGACTGAACACAGGTATTCCGCTTGTCACTGGAAGGAACAACATTCATAAAGATGTGTTAAATGCTCTGCGCCTGGTAGCATTTAATAAAGAATATTCTGCGATGTTAAGAGTGATGGCCTATTACAGGGAATTTGGAATTTATGTTCACCGTTACGTCTTCATTAATGACCCTCATAATTAATATTAAACAAGGGCGTGATCCTAGGAACTCCTTCCCTAGACACAACTATAAATAGTGAGCTTAGTTATCATTGTAAGGGACAAGAATTTTCTGATAAACTTACACTATATTCTATACGAAGCTTAATAAAATCTTACTTTCTCACTTTTTGATTTCACTATTGTTGTGCCCGGAAATCTTGTTCCCGGAGCTGTCACTTCTGTTGTTTCATCTACATTTTAAGGTTAAGTATTGCATAATTCTTCGATTATTTTATTATTTCAGGATCAAATTAGTTTACTTGTCTAGAAACTACGTATAAATTCAATTATACCGTTTTATGGGTAAACAGTTTGGCACCCACCGTGGGTCCTAGACAATCGTGCAATTGAATTGATCCTTACTTTTCTACTCGCTTGCTTTGATTATTTTGTGTTACACCCCATGTTTTCTTACGTGGAAATACTCTATAAGTAAATTGATATAAGCTCGGAAATGAGATGTTACGTCCCGCATTTTCGTACGTTAAAGTTTCGTCGTTAGTTAATCAACGTAAGCTTGGGAATGAGATTATTTGGAGATTATAAGTATTATGCTATTTCAAACAAGTGATAAGTGTTGCACCCCCTTTTTCCTCACGGAGTCCAGATTTCGACATTCATTGGGAACAACTCGTCTCCTCTTTTGGAATTGGGTATTTGAAGAGTCGCCACCTAATGGATTAAGGTGTGTTAGGGCACCTAGAGCAATTAACTCATATAACTAGTTTGTATTACCAGAGATTGGGTAAGGGCTCAAAATAACCTAGAGGGGAAGGTGTTAGGCACCCCTCGCAATCCACAATGGTGGATCCCGATCGAACTCAATTATGTGAATTAGTCATTTAACAGATAGTCAGTCTAAGCACACATATGAAAATAAAGGAAGTTTAACAAATAGGCAATCTAAGCACACACATGTAAATAAAGGAAGTTTAACAGATAGGCAATCTAAGCTCACATATGTAAATAAGGCAAGGGAAGTCCTAGGTTTGTTAGCCTATATGATCTTATCTGCACAATACCCGGTAAGCCTTCCTCAACTAGAGGGGTTACGCGTGGCATTGACCCACAGGTCATCATATCCTTTACTACCCAATTCCCTCCTCTTGGTCATAGCCTAAAGTATTTTAGAAACCTTAAGATATATCCTATGCGTGCACTAACCACCCCTTTACTTATATAGTCCCGGAGGTATTTTAGGACATCTAGTTAGGGTGGATCAAGACTCTCCTACAATAATTAAAAGGAGAAAACTCTAGGCGACAAACAAAACAATTAGGACTATCAAGAAAAGAACAATTAAGAGGGGCTCACATTTTACCTCCACAAAAAGAACAAACAAATGCACGTCTCAGACAACAGTGTTTTAGACATTTGAAAAGAGTCCTAATGACAGGATATCTAGGTGAACACAAATCAGAATATATGCAAAGCTTTATTAAAGCGGGAACCAATACCTAATTAGTTTGCCTACTGATTTTAGAGGGGGTTGCGGAATATGGATAGTTCATAAGAAGCACAATTTTACAGTTTACATGATTTTTAGTCGCCCTACAGGCTTGTGTAGGCGTGTATCAATGATATCCTATGGACATGATCTCTAGTCGTCAATCATAAGTGCAATAACCAGTAAAACCATTTTAAACAAGCAGTTTAGGTTCATTAGATCCTATGGGCATGCTATCTAGATGTGAGGACTGATTTTAGACAGTGCAATAATTTTACAACCTGATTGGCATGCAAGGATTGATTTTAAACTAACCAAACATAGTGTCCAGAATGTAAGATTAGTTTGAGACCCTACAAGCATGGTTTCTAAGTGCTAAATACGCTGAACCTATTTAGCATGACTCCTAAATGCAGAAATTAACTTTAAACTTATAGGCATGATATCTAAATGTGCAAGACTGATTTTTAGCTTATAGGCATGATATCTAAACGTGCAAGACTGATTTTTAACCTCTAGGCATGATATCTAAAAGTGCAAGATTTGATTTTAACCTATGGGCATGGTATCTAGAATGCATAAAAATAGTCAAACAACACAACAATATGACTTCTGATTGTAGAAGTGGATTTGAACCCTATAGTCATGATATCTAAAATTCACACAAGTGATGAACATTGCAATGTCCTATAGCCATGGATTCTAGGATGTAAGCACTGATTTTAAATCCTATAGGCATGATATCTACCCATTCCCAACAAAATATATATAATAATCCCTCCATGTTTGCTAATTTCCCCAATATCTATTTACAAAGTAATTAATATTACAAACCAAGTGTAAAATGAATTACAGAAATGATAACAGTATACTATAGAGAGCCTGGATAGGCCCAAAGTAAAATCTGGGGAACCAAGCCTTCAAGCAGTCTCAAATGCCACATCTCATAGTGCAAGAGGGGTACCCTGATGTGTCAAAGTTCTCAAGGGCCTCAGGGACCCAGGGCAGTTCTCACACCAAGGTCCTCTTAAAAAATCATCAACTTGTGCAGTGTGGAGTAGCTAACCCCAGTGTATCAAAGTTCCGAAGAGCCTCGTGGACTCCAAAGCAATGCTCACACTGGAGGGGCAAGAGCCTAAATGTTCTAGGAATTGAAGTGGATAGTGCTTTACATGAGTAGTTTTGAGAAACAATTTTAGACTTTCAGGAAAATTAGAAGTAAATAGAGTCATTCAGTTCCTGGAACCTAAGCAAAAGTTCCAGCCAAACAAACATCATTCAGAAGTAGGATTACTTAAGCCTATTAGCTGTTACTAAGTGACCAAACACAGAAGCAAGGTGGATCAAACAGCCACATGTAAAGGGTGATAGGGATTGGGAAGCAAGGTATCCAGATAGGAGATCATGCTAGTAGAGAAGTAGACAAGATATAGATCTAATTTTAGACATAAGTAAACATGCAAACTTGCTGAAGGCAGAACACCTAGTTCTAACTAAAAACAAAAGTCAACATGCTATTGTAGTAAACACATGTATTGGACAGGAGTAGACATAAACACATAGGTTGAATATTAATAGACATGCTAGGAAACACATAGTTAGACATGCTATTGACTACATTGTTTTGAGCAGAAGTAGCCTCATAGATTGGATAGGAGTAGTCATGCTAACAAACAAATGGATTGAACAAAAGTAACATGCCGATAAACACACAAAGTCAACAGAAGTAACATGCTGATAAATACACAAAATTTAAACAGAAGTAGCATGCTGATAAAAACACAAATTTAAACAGAAGTAACATGCTGATAAACACACATTTTAATTGAATGATAATGGTAGAGGCACACCGGTTAAGGAAGCAGAAATAGAAGGTAAAGTAAGCAGGATTCAACAGCCTTGCCTTGACTTTCAGCCGCCTAGTCTAGCAGTGATCATAAGTAGCAGAGAGATGAGAGGAAAGTTTTGTGTGTGTGTGTGAACTATCGTTCGTGTCTAAAGTAGAATGAGAATGCATATATATATATATATATATGAGTCGAATAGTATAGGTAAGTAAGGCAAGGCAAATTGACATTGCAAAAATAAGGTAAGAAAATAATCAAATAATCAATCAAGCTTGATTGGGGGTAGGAAATTAGGGAATTATACCGTAAATAACTCTAATTGAATTTCAAATAAGGCAAGAAGTAGGTTTAATAGTCAATTAGGGTTAGAACCCTTAAATCAAGTAATCAGTTTCACAAATAAGGCACCACGGGTAATCAGAGACCAATCAAAGAGTCAATCAACCCATAGATAGACAAGAGATGTCAATTAAGAACTCAAGATTAAGGAAAATAATCAAAGATCAGTACATTAGTTTAGTAAACAAAGGAAACCCTAGATAATTAGGTTAATCAATCAATTATTCAAACAATAATGAACACGAGGTTGAAATCAAACACTGAATAGTCCAACAATTGGACTAGGAACATAACCATGCGAGAAAGATCAAACAAAACATAAAAACTTCAGAAAACCTTTTGTAAAAACGGAAGTGGAAACTCTGGATAATTAGAAAGATACTTAGGGTCGATTAGTAGCAGGAAGATTAGGAGAACTTTAAATAGATAGTCATGGAAACAGAAAGCACTTCAAACATATAGAGATTCGGACAACAGAAATCAGAGAAATCAAAAATCTAAAATAGCGTAGTGCTAAAAATCGGTTAGTAGTAGAAAAGTAAAAGAAACTTACAGAATACCATGGGAATTTGAAAAAACTTCAAACATATAGAGGATCGAACAACTAGTAAATAAAGAGATCAAACCTAAGATAACATAGTGCCAGAAATCGACTAATAGTGAAGAAACAAGAAAATCTTTAAAGAAAAATCGACGACGAACTTAGAAACTTTCCAGATCTACAAAGATCTGGATGGATTTGTGTTTGAAGTGAGGGTTTTAAAGAAAGAGTGAAAGGGTAAAGAGAATCCAGTCTCAAATAAGAGATTTGAACCATAAAAGTATCGGAATAGTAACACTCACAACCATAGACGGACTCTTAGAGAGTCTTGAACCATATCTGGTTAGATCTCTTCGAGATTCTTCCATGAAATCACAAAATCAAGCAACCAAGGGAAGCAAGAAGCCTGCAGGGGTCTCAAACACCCATGAAAATCCATGGATTGAGTGAGTATCGGAGGGATTAGGGTTGGTTTTGGGTGGTGGCGGCTAGGGTTAGGTTTAGGTCTCATAGAGACGGAGAGGATGGGGGATTCTAGGGCGGCCGTTTGGTGAGAATGAATTAGGTTTAGGGGGGTCATTTGGTTAAATTTGGTAAGAAGTGATGGTGGCCGTTGATCTCTGTGATCAACGCCCAAGATTGAAAGGTTTGAGGGGCTGAGTTTTAATTCAATTTGGGCTTGGTCTTAGTGGGTTAGGGATTTGGGGTTGAAATTGGGCTATTTAATTAGGCTAAGTCCGAAGTAAAAAGGGCCATTTGTTAAATACCCATTTAACTGCTAAAATAATTTTTAAAAATAGTTAATAAATTATAGAAAATAATTTTCATGCCTAGAAATGTTTTAAAATAATTACTTAATATTTTAAAAAATATAAAAGGCTATTTTCCGGTAATATAATGTAATAATGCATGCATGGGCTATAATTTCAAAGTAATTGCAAATGTGGCTATTTGTGCAATAATTGAAACTTGGTACAAATACAAATGATAAAATTAAGCTACAAAATTATTATAAAACTATTTGGTATGCAATCAGTGATTATTTCATAAATAAAATACTGGGATAAATTATTTAAAATCTGTAAAAATGCAAAAATTATAAAAAATACTAATTGATGCCAATGCATAGTTTTGAAAATATTATAGAGAAAAATTGGGTATCAACAATAAATAAATTCGTGAAGGTCAGAGGGTAAGCGAGTCGAAGAAAATGAGTTTCGTCGATGTTTGTCAATTTTGGATAAAATACGGCCCGAGCTAAAATACTCGGTATTTGTGGACTAGTGCCATACAAGATACCACATGACCATGATAGTAAGGTGTATAAGGTATGTTAAAAGTGAGTAGTATTTTAAGTAAGTGGAGATAATTCTTAATTATGTGGGTAATTGGTTAATTATTGGGTAATGAGACATTACCTAGTTAATTAATAATTAGTGGTGGATTAATTAAAGTTTTTGGGTAAAGACTAAGGTGTTTGGATGAGCTCAAAGTGTACAACACGTGGCAGCCCCTCCTATTCTAATTAATGACTCATTAATCATTTAAGATAGGTGTCACCTTAAAGGATTTGGTGGCAAAATTATTCCTAAAGTGGTGCCACATCATAAGGCATCTTAAGACTTAAGAAGTCTTTCATCAATAACGTTAGTCTTCAAAAATTCAACTCAAAAGTAAGACTTCTCTAACCTGGTAACATGGGGATGCTTAGCATTTTCCACAAGTTCAACATGATTTCATGGAAATTCCACAAGATTTTATAGCATCTTAAGCAACGTGAGATTTTACAATTATAAGAGAGTATGGTGCAATCTTTCTCAAGAATATCATACAGATTTTTTCCTACTCCGATCTTACCGTCACGTGTTTTGTCGCAATCAACGGGTGTAGATGGATTGTCAAGAGAATCGACTCAGGTATGTTAAGGCTATCCCTTCTTTGTTTTGGCATGATCCATACGATACAAACAAAACGAGTAAATGCGCAAGTTCCATAAATAACTCTATTCATAGAATTACTAGAGTTTCTTATATTCTTGATTCCCCATGTGTCATATTATTCTATCATCTGTTCATGGGTCTCAGAAAATACGTAAGTTGATAAAGTTTATTTCATGATATTAATCAGAGACATAATGATCTTATGACGTTCCGAAAGATTTTATTAACGTACTTCTCATGCATTGCATTTATTTATATGTACATTGACCCATGACTAGATGACGTTATATATGCGTATATATATATATATATATATATATATATATATATATATGTATATGTATGTATATGGAATATGGGAAAAGGTTACAGCGTTATATAAGCACCACCACCTGATCAGCTGGTATACGTTGATGATTTTGCCTATAGTGGCCAAGATGATATGATTGGACGCCCTCAGAGGCTTGATGATGTTATGAACTCATGTACCTATGCACGACATGACATTCATATGCATATGCATGACACTATAAGTATTTCGTGATTTACAGAGTTATCTAGACTTACAGGTTGAGTAATTTACTCTATATTTCTTCGATGTCTTTTATGTACTTATTTATGTGCCTTACATACTCGGTACATTATTCGTACTGACATCCATTTTGCCTGGGACGCTGCGTTTCAAGCCCACATGTCCCAATAGATAGGTCAAGAGTCCTCCAAATAGGCTATCAACTCAACGGAAGATGTTGGTGTGCTCCATTTGCTCCAGAGTTACTTGTTTGTTCAGTATGATTTAGATGCGTATTGTTTAGTATGGTGGGGCCCCATCCTATTCTTTATGTTAAGTGTGTACTCTTAAAGGCTTGTATATAGATGTCGTGTATACGAATTCTTGTATAGCCTTACCGGCCTATGTTTTGAGTTTACAAATGATCATGTTGGGCTTATAGGCCTGTATATCACATGTATAAGTTTTTATATCAGGTTGGGTCGTCCTATATTGAGTATTCCCCTTATGTTTATTCTGGTTAGCCCATGATAACCCGTTTGGCCCATTTGCCAATGAAAGCACAATAAGAAAGATATATTGTATTGGTACTCGGTTAAGTAAGGTATCGGTGCCGGTCTCGCCCCCCAGTTTCGGAGTGTGACAGAAGTGTATCAGAGCAGCTATCCTAGGGAGTCTATAACCCATGTCTAATAGAGTCTTGTTTATGGGTCTGTTGTGCACCACACTTATAAGCAGGAGGCTACATGGCATTTAGGACTGTCACTCTTTTTTCTTACTCTAGATCGTGTGGTAGAGCTCAGTTGTAAGAACTAAATTTCCTAATCGCTATCTTATTCATAATGCTATGATGCCTATATCTAGAAAGACGGTTGGTAAAGGATTGAATGTGGCTATGGAAGAGTTGAGTTAGAGGAACTCGAATTTTGCATGATGCTTATGATGAGTAAATGTAAGGTCTTCAGTAGATCATGTGTGTTCTAAGATGTGTAAGCCTCTTGATAAAGAGCCTTGAGGCAAGAATATCTATCCACCCTGTGGAAAAAGGCAATGAGAGATTCAGAAGGTAGATACAAGCTTCAACAAGTAAAACGAGCAAGATGAGGAGGGTACGAGTACCCAGTAAATAAAGATTATCGGTATTTTCAACTCAGGCAAAAAAATATAAACATTGTAAGTGGCCTTCAATAGTAATAGAGGTATGTATAATTAACCACACCCATCTCAGTTATGCCCTATTGGGGGATAACAAGTGTAGTTTAAGAAAAGGACGGGATATCAGGATCTGGCTGGGGTTAGAGTAACCCAAAACGGTAAATGGATTGTTTTGTTAGTTGACATTTCCGAAGGATATTACAAAGGTGCTAATAGGCCTCCTTGTGAGACACCCAGATAGTGCACTCTAGAATATTACAATTAGATGCAAATACTAGCATAAAAAAATCAGAAGATAAGCACTGAAAGCTGGAAGGAATAAATATTACCTTGGTATGGTTCGTGTCCCTAAGTACAACGAGAACGCTAAGCAACCCGAAGAGCCACTGGATGGAGAAAGTGGAGGTAAAGGCAAAAGAATGTCTTGTTAAAATTTTCAAAATAAAGTGATAAATAGAAATAGTAGCAGGGAAGTACGAAGAGGGATAATGAAGCATTATGAGTGAGATGTGATATATGGATGGCAACGGTAGAGTGTTACAGATTCTATAGTCAAATGAAGAAAGAGACGAGAGGTGATGTGCCTTAAGACAACAAAAGAGTATAGGCCATACAATCACATCCTCATTTTGAGAAATACGTTCTCAACTCTAACGCGATTACCAAAAAGAAAAGTTAGACCCCAAAGTAATAGAAATTAGTATGGGCTGGTGAACAAGGTAAACCAAACATGAATTAGGGACTGAGTAATTTGATAATGGTTGGTTTCATGATAATTTCAGAGATTGCATTATGAGGATAATAGAATGAAAAACAGAAGAATAACTCATAAAGGTCATTCAGGAGGACACTTCCCTAGAGCAAGCAATGGGAGCAAAGTTAAGCTTAAGGGATTATATGCGTCAGTTACACTAGTTATCGCCCTCGTGAATAAGGAATTTCGTAGGAGAGTAAGAATCATCGATGATGTGAAAAGAAGCCAAAGATAAAGAGGTGAAACATCAATACGTAGATCATCATAGCACTAAATCTTAGCACCCTCTTAAAGGGGGGAATATGGAGAGATGTGGCATTAAGTCTGAATTAAGTAGTTCTAATAATTATGGAATGGTAAAGGAAGAATGCGACAAAAATGAAAAAAGGGATGAGATTTCACTTATTCAAATCCTACAGATATACTACAATTCTAGAACATTATGTAAACATGGCGTCAAGGAAATGAAGTAAGGGTTCTTGCCTAGGATATTATTAATAAATAAGGAGTAGTGCGAGAGGTAAGTTAAGACAAATGAAATAACCTAAGAAAGAGTACACAGAATATTGATATGAGAGTAGGCCAATGTGGCACGCCCCCAGCCTAGGGGCGAGACCAGCACTCAGTGCCTCAACTATTCTTGCGTATCACTTGCGACTAAGAGTCTCTAAACATGTAATGTCATACTTTGGCCATGGGCCACATTACAAGATAATGTGCGATGCAAAATATAAAAGAAAACTGAATAGAGACTAACGCTGACTAAATATCAACATAAGGCTGAGACGACAAGGCTGTCATAATTACTATAACTGACAAGCCAACAAAATATACATACAAGGCTTACAGGCCCAACATACTACACTAAATAATGGGATATGTCCTCTACTAATAGATGTACTATGATCTGAATAGAGCCCCGACCTACCCATAGCCTATCTACATATATACACAGATGTACACCACACTACTAGAACCGGCAACTCCGAAAGGAAGGGAGCTTACCGATAAAGCTAAGCTCGGGCAACACCTACTGAGGAGGTCTACACGTCTGTCTGTCTGAACTTGCATGCATGAAATGCAGCGCCCCTAGAAAGGGACGTTGTACCGAGTATGTAAGGCAATATACTGAAAGCTGAAACAGAACTGATGATATAATAACTAAAAGCAACTGGGGATCAAAGGTAATCTGAATAGATGCTCATCAACTAATACTGACTCATGACTCAACTCTCTCAATATAGTGAGTAAAATAGTTGTCCGGCCCTATAAGGCTTGGTATACATACATATATATATATATATCTGCTCTGCCGTAGTAGGCTCGCTCATAGGCGCTCGACCATACTAAGCTCTGTATCTCGACCCACTGGGCTCGCTCATAGGCAGTCGACCAAAGCAGGCCCGGTGTATAACTTACTATCTGATCAGAAGTTGCCCAATAGGGGCCTGCCCATCGATTATAGATCAATGGTAATGAAAATGCTTTTAATACTGTATATATGTAAATTCTCTGCTCTCTTGACTGGAAGAAGAAAATACTCAATTGAATATGAAGTTCCAATAATGAGAATATTGTAACTTACAAAACTAAGAAAATATGTGTAATTTGCGAAACTAGCCAAATATACGTAAATTTCGGGATATGAATTTTTCTTTATTGGCTCATAAACAAAATCGTGTAATGACAAGATCATGCAAAATGAAAGAAGAGCTTAGCCTTAACATACCCGGAGTAGAGAAAATTCGTATGATATCCTAGGAAAAAGTTACACCGTGCTTCGTTAGAACCGCAAAATTCCTCCGTTGCTAAAATTCTAGAAATTCTCGTGGGTTTGTTGAAATTACAGAAACCATGATGTTGCCTTCTTCAATTCTTAAAAAGTCACGTTCTTCCTTGGTTTTTGAAAGATTGGAAAATGCTTTTTCATAGTTTTGGTTGAAAGATTTGAGAAATGACTTTAAAGGTTTGAAATATAACTACTGTTCTTAGCTTTTGAAGAATGAGTTTGAAAGTTTGAAGCATAATTCACGTTCTAGCTTATCCTCAAACCCTTTTGAAAATCAAATTGCATGGTGTACTTTAGTCTTTAATTGAAAGACTTGATTAGGCAAAGTCTTGCAATGACACCTTAGCAAGGAATGATATTAGTCATTCCTTTAAGCATGGCTAGCTTCCATGTGGGTTTTGGGGATGGGATATTTAATCCTTATCAACTTATTAGTTAACTAGGTAATGTTCGGTTACCCGGTAATTAATCAATTACCCGCATAATTTAAAAATTGCCCTAAATTACTTAAAATTCTACCTATTTTTAATATACTTTATACCTCATACTACCGTGGTCATATGGTACCTTGCATGACATTAGTTTATAATTATTGGGTTTATTACTTGATCCGTATTTTATCCCAAATTGGCTATTTTCAGCGAAACGTGTTTTCTCTAATTCGTGTATCCTTTATCCTTCATGACACTTATTTACCGCTTGTTATAAATAGCATAAATACATTAACGTCAAGATTATCTCACCCCCGAGTCTACGTCAATTAACTAGAGACAAAATTTTAACGTACGAAAAATGCGAGATGTAACATCCTTCCCCCCTTAAAAACATTCGTCCTCGAATGTCTATACTAATATTTTGGGAAAATTTTTGCCAGAGCCTCTTTCACATATTAGACTAAAAACCAACCGGTACGCAGCCAGAAAACTCACTATACATGCCACACATGGCCACTATCTATAAATAACAACATTTGGCTCCACACAACTGTCCATTATAAATTCTGAGAGTTAAAAATGAGAGCTTACCTGATGACCTACTGGCCTGAGAGTTTATACCCTCGAGTCATATCTTTAGTTTGAAATAGGTGGGGGTATTTAGACTTCATTGCTTCCTCTGCTTCCCACGTCATCTCTTCCACCTTCTTACTTCTCCATAAAACCTTCACGGATACTATTTCCTTATTTCGTTGCTTGCGGATTTGTGGGTCTAGGATGACAACCGAAATTTCCTCGTATGAAAAGTCCTCTGTAATTTGTACATCATATGTGGGCACCACTTGGGTAGGATCGCCAATGCACTTTCGTAACATAGATACGTGAAAAACCGGATGAACAGACTCCAATTCCGAGAGTAATTCTAACTTATAAGCTACTTGGCCCACTCTCCGAATGATCCTATAAGGCCCAATATACTGTGGGCTAAGCTTGCCTTTCTTGCCAAATCTCATTACACCTTTCATAGGTGACACCTTTAAGAATAACTAGTCATTAACCCCGCTAAATCTCATCACTGCATGTCAGAATATGACTTCTGATGACTCTGAGCTGTCCATAATCGCTCCCGGATAAGCTTTACTTTTTCTATGGCCTGCTGAAGCAGGTCTGACCCATATAACCCAGATTCTCCAACATCGAACCACCCTATGGGAGATCTGCACCTGCGCCCATACAAAGCCTCATACGGAGCCATCTGGATACTGGAATGGTAACTGTTATTATATGAAAACTTGATAAGAGGTACATGTTCATCCCAATTTCTTTTAAAATCCAATACACATGCTCGCAACATATCCTCGAGCATCTGAATCGTGCGCTCGGCTTGTCCATCCGTTTGTGGATGAAAAGCTGTGCTGAGATTCACCTGAGTTCCTAGACCTTTCTGAAATGACCTCCAAAAATGTGTTGTAACCTGGGCCCCACGGTCAGATATAATAGATACGGGTACTCCGTGTAGTCCCACTATCTCCTTAATATATAATTTTGCATAATCCGCTACCGTATATGTAGATCTGACCAGTAGGAAATGAGCTGATTTCATGAGCCTGTCGACTATCAACCATATGAAATCAAACTTACGATGGGAATGAGGTAAACCCATGATAAAGTCCATGTTTATTGCCTCCCATTTCCATGTCGGGATCTCTATAGTCTGCATTAGCCCTCCGGGCTTCTGGTGCTTTATTTTCACCTGCTGGCAACTAGGGCATTGAGCGACATACTCATCAATGTTCTTCTTCATATCGTTCCACCAATACACATCCTTAATATCATGATACATCTTTGTCGACCCAGGGTGAATGGAATACCATGAATAATGTGCCTCTGACATAATCCTGTCTCGTAGCCTTGCTACATCTGGATCACACAAACGACCCCTGTATCTGAGAACCCCATCTCCTTTGAGTTTTAACAATGACTTCTTCTGTTGTGGAACCCGCTCTCTCAACTTGACTAACTCTGGATCCTCGTACTGCCTCTCCTTTACTTCAGCTATGAGATATGATTTTGCAGTATTTTGAAGTTAAACTCCTCCATTGCCAGAGTCTACTAACCGAACCCCCAAACAAGCCAATTGATGAATCTCTTTTGTTAATTATCTTTTCTCGGCCTCTACATGTGCTAAGCTACCCATAGATCGATGACTTAAGGTATCTGCTACAACATTAGCTTTCCCTGGATGGTAGAGAATGTTAACATCGTAGTCTTTTAATAACTCAAGCCACCACCTCTGTCGCAAATTCAACTCTTTTTGCTTGAAGATATATTGTAGGCTCTTATTATCTGTGAATATATCAACATGCACACCATATAAATAATGCCGCCATATCTTAGGTGCATGGACAACCGTAGCTAACTCGAGGTCATGGGTCGGATAATTCCGCTCATGCTTCCTTAACTGCCTTGAAGCATATGCAATTACTTTCCCATGTTGCATCAGGACACATCCTAACCCGACACCTAAGGCATCACAATACATGGCATAACCATCTAGACCTTCTAGAAGTGCTAGAACTAGCGCTGAGGTCAACCTGTTCTTAAGCTCTTGGAAACTCTGCTTACAGGCCTCTGTCCACTGAAACTTAGTCACTTTCTGCGTCAGATTTGTTAATGGTGCTGAAAGAGAAGAAAAACCCTCTACAAACCTCCGATAATATCTTGCTAAGCCTAGAAAGCTATTGTTACACCCTATATTTTCGTATATGAAAATACGACATAAATAAATTAATGAGAGCCTGGAAGTGAGATGTCACGTCCTACAACATTACATTACGGTGATGTCACGTTTCGCAGTATTAAGTTAGACGATGTTTCACCCTGAAGTATTGTACATTAAAATTTCGTTTTCAGTTAACCGATATAAGACTCGGAGATGAGATCATCTTGACGTTAACGTACGTACACTATTTATAACAAGCGCTAAATAAGTGTTATGAAGGATAAAGGGGTACAAGGATTAAAGAAAACGAGTTTCGTTGAAAGTGGCCAATTTGGAATAAAATATGGGTCGAGCGATAATACCCGATAAATATGAACTAGTACCATGCAAGGTACCATATGACCACGACAGAACAACTAAAGTATATATGAAGTATTTTAAAAATAAATAGAATTTATGATTTTTTTAAATTATGCGGGTAATTGATTAATTACCGGGTAACAAAACATTACCCAATTAACTAATAAGCGGACAAAACTTAACTAATTATGCCTAAAGAAACGTGGTACAAGGACACTAATTAAGGAATGACTAACTACACATAAGTGAGTCTTATCCAACTAGACAATTTGTCTTAAAGAAACATAAGACTTGGAAAGTCTTAGTAAGAAACATAACCAATTAGACCATTTGTCTTTAGCCTTTAATTCATGACTTTGGTTTGAAACCAAGTCCTAAGAAAATTGAAACCAAGAATGTTAAGTTCTAAAACAAGAAACATTTACAAGGTAAAAGCTACTATTATACTACACCAAAGACGTGAAGAGCAGGAACAAATTCGTTTCAAAAATTTCAAAGGATTCCAGTAAAATCTTATTCAACATGTTTCACTGAAGCAAAAGTTTCATTTTGTTCTAAAATTTTGCGGAACAGGTATGTTAAGGCTATCCCTTCTTTCTTTTGGCAGGATCCATACGATATGAACGAAACGTGCAAATGCACAAATTCCATAAGTGACTCTACTCATAGAAGTAATAGAAATATCTATGTTCTTTAATTCCCATGTGTCATAATATTTTATCATTTGTTCATGGGTCTCAATAAAATATGAAAGTTGAAAAGATGTTACTTTAGATATTGCTCAAGAGGCAAAGTGGTCTTATGACCTTCCGAATGATTTTATTGACGTACTTTTCATGCATTGCATTTTTGTGCATTGACCCATGACTAGATGGCGTTATATATGTGTATATATGTAAATATATTTATATGGGATATGGGAAAAGGTTACGGCATTATATACGCACCACCACCTGATCAGCTGGTATATGATGATGATGTTGCCCACAATGACCGAAATATGATTCAAACAGCGTTATATATGCATATATATGTAAATATGATTCAAACGACATTATATACGCGTATATATGTATGTATATATGTATATGGGATATGGGAAAGGTTATGGCGTTATATACACACCACCACCTGATCAGCTGGTATACGATGATGATTTTGCCTGCAGTGGCTGATATGATATGATGGGATGCCTCAGAGGCTGATGATGTTATGAAATATGTACCTATGCACGACATGACATTCATACGCATATGCATGACGTTAAAAGTAATTTATGATTTACAAAGTTATTCAGACTTACAGGTTGAGTCATGTACTCTATATGTCTTCCATATCTCTCATGTATTTATTTATGTGCCTTACATACTCGGTACATTATTCGTACTGACGTCCCTTTTGCCTGGGGACGCTGTGTTTCATGCCCGCAGGTCCCGATAGATAGGTCGAGAGCCCTCCATGTAGTCTATCAGCTCAGCGGAAGATGTTGGTGCGCTCCATTTGCTTCGGAGTTTCTTGTTTGGTTAGTATGAGTTAGACGTATATTGTTTGTTATGGAGGGACTCTGTCTCGACCTTTATGATATTTATGTATTCTTAGAGGCTTGTAGACATATATTGTGTACGTGAAAGTTTGTACGGCCTTATCGGCCTATGTTTTGAGTTTATAAATGATTATGTTGGCATATTAGGCCCGTATGTCATGTGTATATGATGATGTAATAAGAAAGATGTGTTACGTTAGTATTCGGTTGAGTAAGGTACCGGGTACCCATCGCGGACCATCGATTTGGGTCGTGACAACTATGAATCTCTATCAGAGTGGTAGGTCTAGGACAGGATTTCGTAGCCTCAATCTTTTGAGTGTCTACCTTTATACCTCCGTTGAATACAATATGGCCCAAAAATGCTACGGACTTTAACCAAAACTCACACTTAGAAAACTTAGCATACAACTTATTATCGCGGAGGGTTTGGAGTACTGCTCGTAGGTGATCCACATGCTCCTCCTTTGAACGTGAATAAACCAAAATATCATTAATAAAGACTATCACGAAAAGATCCAAATATGGCCGGAATAGTCTATTCATCAAGTCCATAAATATGGCAGGTGCGTTCGTCAACCCGAAGGACATAACAAAGAACTCAAAGTGGCCATATCGGGTCCTAAAGGCGGTCTTGGGAATATCTTTCTCCCGAACTCTGATGTGGTGGTACCTCGATCTCAAATCTATCTTTAAAAAGTATCTAGCTCCCTGAAACTGATCAAACAAGTCGTCTATCCTTGGAAGGGGGTACTTATTCTTAATAGTTACCTTGTTCAGTTGCCTATAGTCAATACACATTCTTAGCGAGCCATCTTTATTCCATTCAAACAATACCGGTGCACCCCAAGGTGAGGTACTGGGTCTGAAGAAACCTTTCTCCAATAAATCTTTTAACTGATCCTTCAACTCCTTTAATTCGGTAGGTGCCATTCTATACATAGGGATGGATGTCGGTTGCGTTCCCGGAAGCAAATCGATGCCAAAATTAATCTCTCGCTCTAGAGGAATACCTGGAAGTTCATCTGGAAATACATCTGCATACTCCTTTACTACTGGAATAGACTGAATTGTAGGTATCTCAGTATCTGCATCTTTAACTCGCACAATATGATAAATGCACCCTTTTGCGATCATTTTCCTCGCCTTCAGATAGGAAATAAACTTGCCTCTGGGTGTCGCTGTATTACCTACCCATTTAAGGACGGGCTCAACCGGAAAATCAAATCTATCTATCTTTGCTCGACAATCAACTGTGGCATAACAAGCTGCCAACTAGTCCATGCCCATGATAGCATCAAAATCCAACATCTCTAGTTCAACTAGGTCGGCTGAGGTCTGACGACCACAAACTGATACCGTACAACCTTAGTAAACGCATCATACGATAATCGATTTTCCAACTGGTATAGATACCGCAAAAGGATCACTTAGTATTTCAGTCACTATACCAAATTTCCGCACGACAAATGGGGTAATACATGATAAAGTAGATCCTGGGTCTATCAAGGCATAAACATCGTGAGAATAAATGGTTAACATACCTATCACAATGTCTGGTGAGGACTCTTGGTCCTATTGACCTACTAGCGCATAGATACGATTCTGGTTACCATCTGAATTGGACCCTCTACCTCTACCTCGACCTCTACCAGCTGAAGACTAAGACTCACACCCTGAAGGATGCACGGACACAACTGATCCTGTTGCTGAATTCGCTGGTTGCGCCATACCCTCAGAATCTCTATTTGGGCAATCTCGCATCATATGCGCTGGACGTACACATGTAAAACAAGCATCAGAACCGGCTCGACATTGGCCCAAGTGTCATTGATCACAGATGGCACATCACGACGGAAACGACCCTATCTGTCTCGAACCTCATTGTCACTGCAAGCTTGACGCCTGGGAGCTCTCACCTAGTCCTGACTGAGTATAACGGTAATACCTGTAACCCTGTAGCTGAGGTGGCAGAGATCTAGGTGGGCGTTTGAAGTACTGGGCCTGTAACTACCCTAAGACTGCTCCTAAGACCCGGCAAATCTCATCCTCTTACGCTTCCCTGATTCAGTCCTCTCCATACTCTACTACCAATGCCTACCCCTCTCTATATTCTGGGCAAATTCCTGAATCCACGAGATATCCATACTATCCTGTAATGTAGCGGTGGCACTTGCCTAGGTCAACTCTAGGTCCAATTCTACTATAAACCTGTGGATTCTATCCCGTATAGTAGCAACTATGGATGGTGTATATCTGGCCAATGAGTCAAAACGAAGACTATATTCTCAAACACTCATATTGCCCTACTTGAGGGCTAGAAATTGATCGAGTCGGGCATGTCAGATCTCTCATGGTAAGTACTGGTCAAGGAAGACATCTAAAAAATTCTCCCAAATAGTAGGAGAAGCATCACGTCCCCTGGACCTTTCCTATCCCTCATACCAAATGATGGCTATATCTCGGAGTCGAAAAGTTTCTAAATCAACTACCTCTTCCTCCGTGGCATGCATAAACCGAAAGATCCTATGAAGATGATCTATGAAATCCTACGGGTCTCCCTCTAATTTGTTCCCGTAAACTCTGGGGGATTCAAAGCAATAAACTCTTGGACCCTTGAAATCCCAGATCCCTCAGAAGGTCCTGCACTAGCGGATGCCCTAGCCTGTTGCTGGGTAGCTACTAACTGTGCTAACAAATGCACCACACTTCTCAAGTCTTGATCTGATGGAAACGGAGGGGGAACTGGATGTGCGGTCTCCCTAGGAATCTCCTCAGGTGGCAGAGGAGCCGGTAATCACTGGGTAGGGGTTTCTCCCTGCGAATCTGATTGGGCCCCATCTGCTGGGGGTACCCTGCTAGTCCCCTCACCTACTTCTGTTTCTCTCCTCTGGCTAGCCGTAGCCTTCCTAGTTACCGTCATCTGTGCATGCAAATGTCAACACATAAGTTTAACTCACATTTCCTATAACTTAGTGCTACAACACGATTTAGATTTGAAAGAAGGGTAACCAACTCCTAAATGCCTTGTAGTCCCCTGCTTATATAATGTGGTGCACCATACATTTATAAACAAGTCCCTACTAGACACAACTTGTAGACTCCCTAGGACAAAACTACTCTAATACCACTTTTGTCACGCCCCAAGCCTAGGGGCGAGACCAGCACTCAATGCCTCAACTATCCTTGCGTATCACTTGACTAAGGGTCTCTGAATATGTAATGTAATACTTTGGCCATGAGCCACATTACAAGATAATGTGCGATGCAAAATATAAAAAAAAACAGAATAGTGACTAACGCTAACTAAATGTCAACATAAGGCTGGGCAGGCAAGGCCGTCATAATTGCTACAACTGACAAGCCAACAAAATATACATACAGGGCCTACACGCCCAACATACTGCACTAACCGACGTGATATGTCTACAAGCCTCTACTGATAGATGTACTGTGATCGAAACAGGGCCCCGACCTACCCATAACCTATCTACATATATACACAGATGTACACCACACTACTAGACCCGGAAACTCCGAAAGGAAGGGAGCTTACCGATAAAGCTAAACTCGGGCGACACCTACTAAGGAGGTCTACCCATTTGTCTATCTGAACCTGCACGCATGAAATGCAGTGCCCCCAGAAAGGGACGCCAGTACGAAATAATGTACCGAGTATGTAAGAAAATATACTGAAAGCTGAAACAGAACTGATGATATAATAACTAAAAGCAACTAGGGATTAAAGGTAATCTGAAGAGATGCTCATCAACTAATAATGACTCATGACTCAAATCTCTCAATATAGTTAGTAAAATAGTTGTCCGGACCTATAAGGCTCGGTATACATATATATATCTGCTCTGCCGTAGTAGGCTCGCTCATAGGAGCTCGGCCATACTAGGCTCTGTATCTCGACCCACTGGGCTCAGCGCTCGGCCACATTAGGCTGGTGTATAACTTACCATCTGATCAGAGGTTGCCCAATAGGGGCCTGCCCATCGATTATAGCTCGATGATAATGAAAATACTTTTAATATTGTATATATGTAAATTCTTTGCTCTCTTGACTGGAAGAAGAAAATACGCAATTGAATATGAAGTTCCAATAAGGAGAATATTGTAACTTACAAAACTAAGAAAATATACGTAATTTGCGAGACTAGCCAAATATACGTAAATTTCGGGATATGAATTTTTATTTATGGCTCATAAACAAAATCGTGTAATGACAAGATCATGCAAAATGAAAGAAGAGCTTAGCCTTAACATACCCGGAGTAGGGAAAATTTGTATGATATCCTTGGAAAAAGTTACACTGTGCTTCATTAGAACCGCCAAATTTCTCCGTTGCTAAAATTCTAGAAATTCTCGTGGATTCGTTGAAATTACAGAAACCATGCTGTTGCCTTCTCCAATTCTTAAAAAGTCATGTTCTTCCTTGGGTTTTGAAAAATTGGAAAATGCATTTTCATAGTTTTGGTTGAAAGATTTGAGAAATGACTTTAAAGGTTTGAAATATAACTACTGTTCTTCGCTTTTGAAGAATGAGTTTGAAAGTTTGAATCATAATTCACGTTCTAGCTTATACTCAAACCCTTTTGAAAATCAAATTGCCTGGTGTACTTTAGTCTTTAATTGAAATACTTGATTAGGCAAAGTCTTGCAATGACACCTTAGCAAGGAATGATATTAGTCATTCCTTTAAGCATGGCTAGCTGCCCCGTGGGTTTTGGGGATGTGATATTTAATCCTTATCTACTTATTAGTTAACTGAGTAATGTTTGGTTACCCAGTAATTAATCAATTACCTGCATAATTTAAAAATTATCTCAAATTACTTAAAATTCTACCTATTTTTAATAAACTTTATACCTTATACTACCGTGGTCATATGATACCTTGCATGGTACTAATTTATAATTATCGGGTATTATTACTTGATCCGTATTTTATCCCAAATTTGCCATTTTCAACGAAACTCATTTTCTCTAATTCGTGCATCCTTTATCCTTCATGACACTTATTTATCGCTTGTTATAAATAGCGTAAATATATTAACATCAAGATGATCTCAACCCCGAGTCTGCGTCAATTAACTGGTGACAAAATTTTAACATACGAAAAATACGACATGTAAAACAATGAGTGGTTAGTAGTTGATTCAAAAAGAGCCTAGTTATGGGTAGACAAGAGGATACAGGAAAATCAATAGATCGTACAAGATAAATAGAGTGAACCCCAACATGGGGAATTCAACCTCGTAATTATGACATTATAATACTTGAGGTTATTCATATAGGAGTTTGGGAAGTTAAAAAGGTACCGTATGAGTGTTACAAAAATAAAAGAGAGTGCCACTATGGAGACAGTCAAAATATCAGTCCAGAAGCAACCCTACAATCACAAGGGCATGGAGGTAAGTAACTATGAATAAGTATAGGTAAGGTAGGACATCAAAAGGTTCGTCGAGTATACAATGTAATAAGCTCACAACTTTACAAGAATCAGAGGGTCCTCCCTAAATACTACAATGTAAAACTAGCTAAGGAAAATAAGGAAGAAGGCTTCAACCTAAACTCAGCGACCTAAAGGAGGAATGGTCTTATAATAACAATCTCAAGAACACATTGTATGCACTCTATAAGAAAGTGGCACCTACCGTGGCTATTGAACGGAAAGTAAAATCAAAAGTAATACTTGAGATCATATGAGTTACACACAAATTTCGGCATGCTTGGGAACTAAGATTAGCTAAATAGGCATGCAAAAAGCGGCATAATGACCAGAAGAAGTAACAGCTTACGTTTAAAGAAAGATAAGAAGGAACAAGAGGGATTATTCGATCAATGATCCAGAGTTAGTCACATTATGAACGCACTTAAGATTTCGGAAGATTATCCATGCAGCATATATGTTGACAATCATATTGCCGTAGAAGACCCGATATAAGTTAAAAGAAGGAATTGGGTCTAGGTCATAGACAAATGATTGAATTGTTAGAAGATTATATCATGAATATTCCCTAACGCCCATGAAAGTCTAAGGTAATGACTAATAACAGGAGCCGTAGATCGGAAGATAGCCTAAGCCTACATAAAGGCTGATCAGAAGGAAGAGGAAACTAAAGAGTTACATCAACTAAGTAAATCAGGAGTCTGATTATTGGACCTAGATAATTATAAAAATCGTGATCGAGAACATTGCAGGATCAGCCTTAATATCAGAGGAACAAGAAAGATAGTACAACAACTATAGTCTATAACGGCTCTACGATAAAGCCAGTTAAAAAAGTAATAGCCTCATAAGAAGTCAGTATGAAGCTCCCACCAGATTGTAGTATTATAATAAAGCTTCAAGTTGTGGATGTGAGTCACACCTATGTGGAAGAGTGGTTATGAACGAGATAGAAGATACGATGCGAGATTTTAAGGTACGTGAGGTAAATGTGAAAAACGTATGAGATACTCAGGTGTAGAAGGTTGTGAAAATCCATACTTTAGATAGAAGGTTAGAAGCATTGGGATTGAGTATCCAGGAATAATAGCCGTGTCATTAGTGGCATATCTTCCAACCTATGGTTTCTAGGTATCAAGAAGTCTAGTTAAGAGAGTAAAAAAGAGTTAGAGATGATGAGATATCTCGCTTGATATTCCAGAATAACACAAGGAAATCTATGGTGTAATCAAGTTGAAGGAAGGTTGCGAGTAGTATAAACGAATATGTGTAGATCGCAAGCTAAAGTATGATAGAGCGACAAGGTTTTAAGAAGGCATGAGTAAGGATAAGGAAAGACGAGAAAGAAGGTAACAAAAATGGATAAGTCATCAGGATTAAGCCCATGAAAACAAGAGAGCTGATGGTTTCTCTAAGCTATAGAAAGCTCAGTATAGCCAGAATAAACTCCAAGGAGTCTAAGACTAGTAGTATTTAGAAGAGATGGAATGTTGCCCTAGTAGTAGAATGAGGGTGTAATTGTGATAGGTAAAGGATGACGTTTGGGCCATCGATTGAGTAATGACTTGAAGAGGATTTCATGAATTGTACAGGATTAAAATACCCATACAAGGTGAATTACATTGGGATGACTATGATATAAAATACGGTTGTGGAAGCACGGTATCACCCTAGGTGGATCAACCTAATCATTTCAAATGTTCCCCGATGAGACGTGAGCCCTAGCGGTAGTGTTACATAAAAGGTCAAGTTATCAATGGTAGGTTATAGATCAATAATGAGGTGAATCAAAAATGGATGGATAAAAGTTACAAAGTATGAGATGATATTAGGCCATCATTTTTAAGATGAACTGTAATGAGGAAGCATTAAAGGACTTAGACTTATACATGTAGGATAAGCAGCCAGAGTAAGATGGAGTTTGGTAGAAGACCTCAGTAACGATAAATCGAAGTAAGAGTTATGGTATAGTATGACCTACCTAGATGCAGTAAAGTCATATGGATGGATAATCGGGGCTATGAAACAATATATAGCAATAGTCGTAAGTTCGACAAAGTACCGAGCAAAGAACTTTGGTATACCCATAGATGCCCAGAGGGACATCTTATCAAGCTTTGTATATGTTTACAAAGTGAGGCCTAGGTATTGGCTAAAAGCTGGAGGAAAAAGTAGAAAAAGAGTCGCATAGGCGCATTTACAAGATCAGAGTCGTATATGCTGCGTGACAGAAGGTAGCAACAGTTACGAGATTGGAAGGATTCCGACCATAAGTCGTGGTGTGAGAAAGAGGCCAAAAGGGGGGAATGCCCTGGCCTTTGGAGTTATTCGCCGAGCAGTTGCCTAGATGGAAAGGAAAGTACTAAAGTATTCGGAAGACATAAGTTATGAAAATAATAAGTACATCAGTCAACATTCGAGGATGAATGTTCCGAAGGGGGGAATGATGTTACACCCCATGTTTTCTTACGTGGAAATACTCTATAAGTAAATTGATATAAGCTCGAAAATGAGATGTTACGTCCCGCATTTTCGTACGTTAAAGTTTCGTCGTAAGTTAATCAACGTAAGCTCGGGAATGAGATTATAAGTATTATGCTATTTCAAACAAGTGATAAGTAAATTCGTGAAGGTGAGAGGATAAGCGAATCAAAGAAAGTGAGATTTGTCGAAGTTTGTCAATTTGCGATAAAATACGGCCCGAGCTAAAATACTCGGTGTTTATGGACTAGTGCCATACAAGGTACCACATGATCATGATAGTAAGGTGTATAAGATATGTTAAAAGTAAGTAGTATTTTAAGTAAGTGGAGATAATTCTTAATTATGCGGGTAATTGGTTAATTATTGGGTAATGAGACATTACCTAGTTAATTAATAATTAGTGGTGGATTAGTTAAAGTCTTTGGGTAAAGACTAAGGTGTTTGGATGAGTTCAAAGTATAAAAAATCTGGCGGCCCCTCCTATTCTAATTAATGACTCATTAGTCATTTAAGATAAGTGTCACCTTAAGGGATTTGGTGGCAAAATTATTCCTAAAATGGGGCCACATCATAAGGCATCTTAAGACTTAAGTAGTCTTTCATCTATAACGTTAGTCTTCAAAAATTCAACTCAAAAGTAAGACTTCTCTAACCTGGTAACATGGGGAAACTTAGCATTTTCAACAAATTCACCATGATTTCATGGAAATTCCACAAGATTTCATAGCATCTTAAGCGACGTGAGATTTTGCAATTATAAGGGATTACAGTGTAATATTTCTCAAGAATATCATACAGATTTTTCCCTACTCTGATCTTGCCGTCACGTGTTTTGTTGCAATTAACAGGTGTTAGAGGGATTGTTAAGAGAATCGACTTAGGTATGTTAAGGCTATTTGTTGATACCCAATTTTTCCTTCATATATATTTAAATATGCCTACATATTTTCAAAATATTATATACGCATTTACAAACATGCACACGTGCTTTTATAATTTTTTTTATAATTTTAAAGGCTTTAAATCAATTTATTTCTGCATTTGTATTTATACAAATATACAATAATTATTTCTCATATTATTTTTATAATGATCTAATCATCTAAATTCGTCATTTATTCCCATATAATATTTAAATATTTTAGTTGCCTTTTTTACAATCATATTTGCACTTTTAGGCTAGAATTACATATTTTTACAACAATAGCCTATATATATGCACAATTATATTATCTATACAGAAAATAACTTTTCATATTTTTAAAATATTAAGTAAGTATTTTAAAGCATTTTCATGTACAAATTATATTTTTATCAATTATAAATTATTTTATAAAATTGTTTTATTAAATTAATTGGGTATTTATAATCTAACTCCTAGAAAATACTAATTTTTCGAACACAAAAACCAGCTCAAATCCCTAAACCAATACACCCCATGCCCAAAGGCAATTAAACCCGACCCAAATCCCTTTAATCTTGGCCGTTGATCTCTGAGATCAACGGTCCATATTGGTTCTTACCAATTTTAACTCCAAACGACTCCCGTGACCTAAATCATTTTCCTACCATACCCCGCCATCACCCGTTACCTTCTCTCTCAAATGCTCTCTACCTAAACCCTAGTCTCCAGGCGCCGTCACCGGCTTGGCCCTCTGTTCTACGATGTTTCTCTATCGTCTCAGGCCTATATTGGCCTCCTATTTGCTGTGGTTCATCAGTTTCTTAGATCCTTGGGATGATCTCAAGGGACCAGGGCTAGTATGTTTACAACTTTGGATTTTTCTCGCCTGTTTCAGGCCATTTGGCTCGATTTTTGACATCCTGCCCTTTACCGTTGAGTAATTACCCTTAATTAAGGGAAGACTACACTAATTTGGCGTGTGAACTGATTCAGTGATTTCCTTAATTGCTGAGTGATTGATCTCCTTTACCTTATTCTTTTTGCTCTTAACTACTATATATACTCTTCTCTATTCTCACTTCTGGGACACGAACATTAGTTCACCACTACACTTACACTCTAAAAGCTCTCTGTTATTCTCTGCTACTAGTGATATTCATTGGCCTAGCCGGCTGAAAGCCAAGGCTAACCATTGCACAACCTTTGATCTACATTCTATGTTCTTCTTCCTAACTGGTATGTCCCTAATTAATTTTTTGAAATCTAAACCTTATGTGCCGTAGTTCATCAATTGTGAGTTCCATTCTTAATCTTATTTACTGCTTTGTTTAACATGCCTAATCCTGTCTTGTTCAATATGTGATAATTGCATGTCTACTGCTTTACATAGCATGTCTCAATCATGTTTGCTCAGTATGTAATTAGCATGTCTAAACTACATTGCCTGTTTACTGTTTCACCTAGCAAGTTTGAACCTTGTTCTATTCAATCTGTGGTTAGTATGTCTAATCTATAATGACTGTCTACTTACTTTATCTCGCATGCCTCAACCTGTTTTGTTCTATATGTGATTATCATGTCTAAACTATGAGTGCTTGTGTGGTGTTTGCCTAGTCTGTTCATTTAAGTCCTTGCCTACTCTACTTTACTAATGAGATTATGCTAAGTCATCTAGTCTTTCAAGGCAACTCTAGTTGTGTGTTTGGTCATGTCCAGGGTTTATGTGTTTTCCACATGTCTTTACTGTAATCTTTACTCCATGTCTCAGTCACCTACCCTTGTAACTAACTTATTAATTCTACAAACTCTTGAAGAATTCTGTGCATCTTGTTGCTTATGTGCTCTACTATACACTGAGGTGTATTCTATATGTCCTCAACCCCTCTCACCCTGTGTGGAATCTATTTGCCAAGTGTTTCTGAATCTGGTTGTTCTGTGATTTGTGTTCTGATTTCAAAAGTGTTTTCACACTTTTCTCAAACTGCTTTACCACCAAACTAGTTTGTAATTTTAGAAAACCTTTTCACTCCTAAGAGTCCTCTTTATACTGTTTTACCAAAACCTTTTCAAAATAATATCAAGCACTCTCACTTTACTCTTAGGTTACTAAGTTCTGCTCCTCTAGTATGTGTACTTCTTAGAGATCCTTGAGATCTTTCTGAAGTCTGGCATATCAGGGCTGGCTCTTCCACACTGCACATAATCAGTCTTTATTTGAGAGAAGTCTGGGTGTGAGCACTGCCCGGGATCCTTGAGATCCGTAGGAAACTCTAACACATATGGACACAAATTTGGCAATGAAATCCTTGGCATTTGAGTCTACTGAAGGCCTGGTACTCCCAGGTTTGCTTTGGTCTACATCAGGCTCCCTATAGTTTAATCTATATTGCATTTATGTAATTTATTCAATCCTGGTCTGTAATAATTATTTGTAAACAGATATTGGGGTAACTAGTGAAATGGGAGGGTAGCTGTATGGTACTGTGGGGTAATGCTAGGTAGAAATCTGTTTTTAGGCTTTACATTATGCAAATCTGCACTTGAAATCGTGTTCTAGGACTGGTGTGTCTATTTGCATTCAAACCACGTTAAACCTGCGTACTAGACATCCTGTTCTTAAGGTATTCATGTTTATTGCTTTAGCATACCACATGTCATATATCACTATTCCAGTTTTGATTTTGCATAAGTACTTTCACTTAGAGATCCTGCTATTAGGTTAATAATCCTGCCTTAATAAAATAGTCATCTCTTGTATGCATTATATACCATGTTTTCTAGGAACTCTATTTGCATTTGTTTGAATCATGTTTATTCCGATCGTTGTCTACAAAAGGTTTAAACAGCCCCCCCACACATGGACATCATGTATCTAAATACAAATTGATATAAAGCACTTGTTATAACCTGTATACCTAGATCAGCATGCTCATAGGTTGAACAGTCTCAAACTATTCGAACAATTCCTGTAATTGTGATTACGTATAGTCCCCACGCCTAGGCAAGCCTTAGGTGATTAATGTCCTTATATAAAAACTAGAAACTGCATTTCAATTATGTATAAATTGCTTAAGTCTTACAGGTTTAAAATCAGTAGGCAAACTGATTCGGACCCTGCCATTGAGCTTTGAAATATCATTGCAAAATCTATGTATTAATGTTCACCTAGATATCCTGTCCTAGGGTTCTTTTTAGAAATTACCTGAATCTATGTTTTAGACATGCTGTTTATTAGCAAATATACATGCGGAGGCAAACATTCGCCTTTTAAACTGCTTTTTTCCTATTTGCTTGTCCTACATGTTATTTGTTTGTCGCCTAGATTTTTGCCTTTTAAATACCTTAGGTTTGTCTAGAACTGTCCAGATTTAAAGGTCCTAAGTTCCTCCAGGACCACAAGGAAGGGACAGGTAGCAACACGCTTAGAGGTCGTTAATCAAAATCACTTATATAACCATTAAGGGGAGGGTAATGGGTAGTAAAAGGATATGATGACCTGTGCGCTAATACAACGTGTAGCCACTCTCATTGAGGAGTGATTACCGGGCATTGCATCAATCTGATCCTGTAGGCTAATTAACTTAGGACTTCCCTTTCCTAATTCCTATATGTGTTTAAATTATCTAAGCTTCCTTTTCTTTACATATATGTGTGTTTAAGCTGTCCAAACCTCTTTTACCTTCATTATCAAAATTTCCTTGATCATATATGTATTTAGACTGTGAAAACTACCTTTATTTGCAAATATGTGCTAAGACGATTTACTTGTTAAAATGACTAATTTACATAGTTTAAGTTCAGTCAGGACCCACTATTGTGGACCGCGAGGGGTGCCTAACACCTTCCCATCAAGGTTATTTCGAGCCCTTACCCTAATCTCTGGTAATGCAAACTAGTTGTATAAGTTAATCGCTCTAGGTGCCCTAACGCACTTTAATCTGTTAGGTGGTGACTCTTCAACTTCAAATACCCAATTCCTAAAAGGAAACGAGTTGTTCCCCTATGAATGTCGAAACCCGGGCTTTGCGAGGAAAAAGGGGGTGCGATAGCATGACGACTCTACTTGGGATATTTTAGGCTTTTACCATAACGAACTTATATTTGTGAATTAGTCTAAGCATGCTTTATCCCGTGTACCCTTTCCCCTTTATTTGGATTTAATTGCTTATTTATGATTTCTTTATTTTCCTGAATCTGACTTGTCTCTTTGTTTTCTCTTTTTGTAACTATCTTTCAATTATTTAAATACTGCATTTATCATTTTTACGTGCAAATACTTGACAACATGCTATTTATTGTTGCATAAATCATGCTCAACATCATATTCCACTCATGTGTAGCCAATCCTATAACAATGCTTGATGAGTGTTTGTGCTCTTCCTATATATCACCCTTTAAATTCGGAAAGGCGTATTTGCGGTAAAACTAGTCGATCAGTGGTGCGTTCGATGGTTCTGTGCCTTTACCCCTCAAGTTGTCCGCTTGAGGGTCCTAGTCTAGACCTCTATAGCAGCCTCACTCTGATTAATTATGCATGCCTCATGGTCAAACCTATCCGGGTTAATATGTTGTCCGCATAATAACCCTTTAAGACAAGCCTCATCCAAAAGTCCATCGAGGTTTCCGCAATCCTAACGGACGTAATCACGATTGTGTGCGTTAATTTGGAAAAATAAGTGCCAATATGCTAATCATTACTGTATAAATAGACGAACCTGGAGGGGGAAATGGCGTAACTATCTCTTGTTTTGCAGAAAATGAGCACGAATTCCCTAGATTTGGTATCGTTGATAGCATACCTCCACTTTTGATAGATTGGTTGAGGGGCCTTCCCTCAAGCAACCAAAATCATGTGAAAAGAGTCTTAGGGAATTTGCCGTCACTATTGGATGTTCAACCAAACAAAATGTTGATCAAGGCAGCCACTTTGTTTGGGATAAGAAAATGGCGTGTTCCGCTTTGGGGATATTGAAATGACTCCCCTCCTAGAAGAAATAGGAGGATTTTTTGGGCTGCCATGGGATAACCCTGGTTTGTTGGCACCTGAAAATTGCACCACTAGAGGATTCCTTAAGATGATGGGGCTGAAGAAAAATGATGATTTGGAGTGCTTGAAAAACTCCTACGTACCTTTTGACTTCCTCTATGAAAGATACGGCCGCAGTAGCTCTTACCGTATTTTTGATGATCAATTCTCAATCACCTCCCTGGTCTGGGTTCATCGTAGGGTCTTCGTGTTCATTATATGCTTCTTGGGCATGCTTGTATTCCCAATCCAAGGAGATAGAATCCATACTAGGCTGGCCATGGTGGCCAAAACTCTAATGGACGGGATCGAGAGGCAAACATATACTATTGTCCCTATTATCATTGCAGATATATACCGAGCTTTGGAATGCTGTCAGAAGGGATCCAGATTCTTTGAGGCTTGCAATTTTGCTGTTACAAGTCTGGCTGTTAGAACATCTCCAAAGGGGTCAATACCGCCAAGAGTTTCCACGAAGGCCGTGGAATGACCACATAGCATTCCATCACCCTAAGAGAATGACTTGCATTCCGGACATGTTTTCTCAACCTAAAGATGTTGTAGGATGGGTGCAGTTTTTCAACAAGTTGACTGAGGACCAGGTTCAGTGGATGTTCGAGTGGTTCCCCACTGACGAATTCATCATAAGATCCAGAGATGTCCCACATTTGGTGTTGATTAGGTTAAAAGGGATATAGCCTTATGCTCCCCTCAGGGTTATGAGACAGGAAGACAAGAGACAAGTCATACCACGGGTTGCTAAGATGAGTCACTTCATAGGTGATTTCCAAGGTAACGCCATCCCATAAAAAAATGTAGCACAACATATGTGTACTTTGAAGATTATTGTGAAGAAGGATACTATCCAGCCGGACCGATATCACGTGGGCCATTCATACTTTTACCCCTTATGGTTGGATGATAATCTATCAGGAGTCTTTGAGCCAAGGGTTGGTCCAGGAAACAAGGTCATAGATGAGTTTGCCGAACCAGAAGTGAAGTATAACAAGCTGCGCAAAAGAGTCCAAGAGTCTGAAGCTGAGCATATGGTGCAACATAAGGCCGATATGGAAATGATTAACGAGTGGAAAGAAAGAGTTGTTAAATCCAGTGAGAGGCTGGAATATCTGGAGTACAATTTAATGGTATGGAAAGGGAAGATAAGGAAGAGGGTCACCGACTGCCAGAACGCTGAAGGAAATGAAGTAGGGCATTTGGCAAGAGCATTCCTACTGCTGAACCTGCGCGAGCTGGGAGAGTTGATCGACAACAACATCCTGTCTGGAGAGGGTCCTTTTGGGACCAAGTAGATTAGATTTACTTGCTTTCCTTTTAAATGTAATAAGACCAAGTGCCATTGGTAACATTATCTTATTTTGTTGGCAAAATACATAGGTTACCCCTTGAACTATGGACCAAATCTCTCTTACACACTTTCTGAGCACGAAAATCATCTTACACACTCAACCTTTTCAAAGTGCATCTGATACACACCTGTTTTGCTACGTGGCTTTTGCGTGCTTAACATAAAAAGATGAGCGCATAAAATTGTAAATTTTTTGTCTAAATCCATATTTTTATGCCACGTGCCATATTAATAATATTTTCCTTATTTTTTGATTTTTATCAAATGAAAAAAGTTGCCAAACTTCTCTTTTGTCTCAGGTCTTTCCCAAACTACCAGGACACCTCCCCTCCCTCCCCCTCTCCGGTCTTCCCTTCCCATCGTCTCTTTTACAGTATAATTAACCAAAACTCTGATAAATTTTTTAAAGAAGGTGCTGTAAATTTTCTTTAAGATTGCTCCTCTAAACTTCTCTCTTGTATCTTTTTTTTCATTAAAATCCACTAAAACATCCAGTCTTTACCTTTAAAAAAATGTGTTTCATGAGAATGACTAAAATTCTAAAATTTCCAACTCAGCTTCCTTCATATAAAGGAAGATTTGAGATTTTTATTCATAATGGAGTTGTTTAATTATTGAAAAGAAAAAATTGATTTTGATTTTGCTCTATTTGGTTGTGTATGAGATCTGAATATGGAGGAGGAAAATGGAGAACATATGAGTTGCAATTTTAGTTTTTATCTCTTTCATTTTCGGTCTTGGGTTTGTTATGGATGAATCATTGTAAAATTAAATGTGTGAAGATTAAGAAGTGGTGGTTATGGCTTTTTTCCGGTGGGTTTACAACGGCGGAGGGAAAACGAAGATGCAGGTGTTGGAGGATTTTTTAAATCGGGGTATAAGAGTAATTTTAAATATTTTCTCTTAATAATAATAATAATAATAATGACACATGTCATGATCTTATTGGTGCGTTACATTACACATATTTTTATAAACTGGTCAAGGAAAAAGAGGTGGGTATTAGAGACACTCTGAAAAGGTTGAGTGTGTAAGATGATTTTCGTGCTCAGAAAGTGTGTAAGAGGGATTTGGTCCATAGTTCATGGGGCAACTTATGTATTTTGCCTATTTTGTTTTGTTTTGGGTCGTTTAGTTTTACATTAATGAAATGAGGCAATTATTGGCACTAAATTTCTCCAAATTTATTTGTCGCTAGGCCTACCTCGGGCACAACGGGGCTCCCAAATTAGGATGTGAATTTACATTCCCGCAATATGTGCTTAAATACCACAAACATTTTAGGACCCTTACTGACTTGTTTGCCTTTTGTTTTTCTTTATTCTTTATTCCCATCCCCTAAGGTTGGTTCGCACATACTGGCATCATCAGCATATCACACCGGATCTAGAGGCCCTACACCTCCTCCTCCTCCAAGTAATACAAAGAGCAAAGGAAAATCTAAAATGGACGACTTAAGTGGTATTCGAAAGGAAAAAGTGGAAAATGCAGAAACTTCAGACGGACAGAGTACTCTGGCACCAAATGATTTAGTTTTAAGATTAGAGCAAAAGATACTAGAGCTACATGGAGAACTTGAGCAGGTCCGCAACTTGGCAAACCTATCCCTCACCTTGAATGTCCCTGATGTCAACTAACAAAATACCAAAAACCCAACACCTCCTCAAAATACACTGAACCAACATCCCCAAAACCCTCCTGTACCACATCAATATGCAACCCCACCTCAAAATCTCAATCCCTTACTGATACCAACTCCGCCATAACACCACCATCAACCAATCCAGTACCCACCAACCACCACTTATCATACTTCCCAAAACACACTACAACCCATTCCTAATCCTCAAAACTTAACCAATGACCACCACTACACCCAAGTCCCTAGAACTTACCAAGATAACCCTATATACGTGGAAACCACACCTCACTCTATCCAACCAACTTCCTATATACCAGAATCTACTGAGAAGGACCTGCTCATCAATAACATGGCTGAGGAACTAAAGAAATTGACAAGTCGAGTTCAGGGTATCGAAGGAGGCAAAGGGATAAAAGGTTTGAACTATGAAGACTTGTGCATAAATCCGGATGTAGAACTGCCAGAGGGTTACAAACCTCCCAAGTTCGAGATGTTTGACGGTACAGGTGATCCCAGGGTTCATCTAAGGACCTATTGTGACAAACTTGTTGGGGTCGAAAAGGATGAAAAGATCCGAATGATGCTTTTTATGAGTAGTCTTACGGGAGATGCTTTGTCCGGTACATCATCTAGGATCCTAAGAAATGGTCCAACTGGGTGAGTATGACATCCGATTTCATGGACTGATTCAGGTTCAACACAGAAAATGCACCAGATGTTTTCTACATTCAGAACCTCAAGAAGAAGCCCACCGAATCTTTCCGCGAGTATGCTACTCATTGGAGGTCAGAAGCAGCCAAAGTCAGGCCATCTTTAGACGAGGAACAGATGAACAAATATTTTGTCAGAGCATAGGATCCACAATACTATGAAAGGTTGATGGTTATTGAAAACCATAAATTCTCTGATATCATCAAACTTGGGGAAAGGATCGAAGAAGGTATCAAAAGCAGGATGGTAACAAACTTTGAGGCATTACAGGCCACAAACAAGGCATTACAATCAGGTGGCATATCAAAGAAGAAAGACGTTGGGCAATAATAGTGGCTCAAGGCCCGAAATCTCCACTTACATATCAAACACCTCCACCCATATATTAAACACCCCCACCCACATATCAAACACCTCGAACTACATATCAATCCTCATCTCCCATACATTCCCAACTGGCCACTGTATATAATATTTATAATTCCTAACCATCTCATTTCAAGTCACCTCCAACCCGCCAAAATTATCCAAGACCACGACCCAATTTTGACCGCAAGCTACCCAGACAATACATCGCTATTGCTGAACCCATCAACCAACTGTATGAAAGGTTGAAAGCCGCTGGATACGTCACCCCCATTCCTGCTATGGCAGTAGAAAACCCGTCCCAATGGGTCAACCCAAACAAAACCTGTGCATACCATTCCGGTATAAAGGGGAACACCATTGGCGAGTGTCGAACATTAAAAGACAAAATCCAGGCACTGATTGACAACAAGGTCATACAGGTGAAAGAAGCTGCACCCAATGTCTGTAACAATCCTCTCCCGGACCATAGGGGTGGTGGGATACATGTGATAGAGATGGACGAAGAATGGGATCCTGAGGGGTCAATCAGGCTTATTCGAGAAGGCGATGACTTTAAACCCGTAGTCACACTTACTCCTATTGTAGTACAAACTCAGTCACCAATCGAGGTCGAGGTGGCTGCATCGGTTCCATTTGAGGTAGAGGTAGCTCTACCTGCGGCCACCCCTATTCTGTTTGAAGTCGAAGTGGCCACACTTTTCACAGTGACAGTATCAACCATACCTCCTTTCAATTCAAAAGCAATACCCTGGGATTATGTTGTTGAAGCTAGGCGAAAAGGAAATGCAAAAATAGAGGAATCCGATGCTGCACGGGGAATAACTAGGACTGGAAGAATCTATACACCTGAACACTTGGGAGGACCAAGTAAGGATGCCACTACCAAGCAGCCTGTCATTGAAACAGGGCTAGATGACCTTTGGAGGAAAGTACAAGCAAGGGAATATTTTGTCATTGATCATTTGAACAAAACCCCAGCTCAGATATCTATGTTGCAAAATTCAGAGGCGCACAAGAATGCTTTGTTGAAGGTGTTGAGTGAAGCTTATGTACCCAACAATATCACATGCAGAGAGATGGACAACATGGTAGGGCAGGTGCTGAAAAGTCAAAAAAGACGAGCTACCGCCTGAAGGGTTGAATCACAACTGATCATTGCATATCACGGTGCAATTTGAAGACAAATTCATCGCTAGGGTCTTGATTGATGGGGGTTCAAGCCTCAACATTTGTCCATTGGATACTCTGAAAAGATTGGGCAAAGGTTTTCATGAAATACGGGCAGGAAGCATGAACGTGAAAGCCTTCGATGGGTCTCAAGGGGCCACGATCGGGGAGATTAATCTTTGCCTACAGATGGGGCCAACTTAGTTCGACATTGAATTCCAGGTGCTCGACATATCAACCTCATACAATCTTCTGTTGGGACGACCTTAGATACATGCCACTGGGGCTGTGTCTTCCACACTACACCAAGCTATAAAATTCGAATGGAACCACAAGGAGGTGATCATTCACGGGGACAGGAGTAACCCCATTTACACCAGTCAAGCCATCCCGGTTATCGAAAATAGAAGAAGGCTAGAAGGGGAAACTTATCATCACATCGAACGTGTCAATGCCATTGAGAAATACAAATGGTGGAGTAACAAGATAGAAAGCATACTGGCATGGTCTGGGTATGAACTTGGTAAAGGGCTTGGGAAGAATCTCCAGGGTATTACCAAACCGATATAGCTGAAACGTCATGGTACTATCTTCGGGCTTGAATACTAGTGTACATGGAAAGAGTATGATGATTGGTCGCTTCCATGGCATGGACCCTATTTCCCTCTCGAGCAACAAGTACCACATCTAGGTCAAACTTTTCACCAAGCTGATACAATATGGGGAACTGTAGAAGAAAAAGTATTAGCTGGGTTGAGGAATCTATTCTTGGAGGACAAAGACATGAATTGCAGTGCAATAATTGAGGAGGTGGAGGAAGAAGGCCTCACTATTCAAACTATGGAGAAGGGAGTTGTTCTCAGGAACTGGACTACTACACCATCCCGGGCCCGCCAAGTCCCTGGGTAGCTTGGCAGATTTTATTTCTGTAACCATTCTAGGCATCTAAGATTTTCAGTAATTTTTTTTAAAGACTTAGTTGTTTTAAAATAAATGCTTAATTCATCGAGCCGTACTTGTGTGGATGTTTTTAATTTTAATGAAATGCATTGCTCTTTATTATTCATCATTATCTTCCACACTTTTTCTTTCTACAACGTTATTATTACTTTTCATGATGAATCGGTGACTGTGACATGTAATGAGGCAACACAATATGATGATAGTGATTCGGATGAAGAAGCTGAAATACCTGAGGAAGTTGTTAGAGAGGTTGAAAACTTTGAGAATAAGCCTAAATCCAATATGGATGAAACCGAACCAGTAAATTTGGGGGATGCCTAGACCGTCAAGGAAACTCGCATCAGCATTCACTTATCACTGACAGAGAAAGAGGAGTACATTCATTTCTTAAAGGAGTATGATGACATTTTCGCATGGTTATATGATGACATGACCGGTTTGAGCACGTCCATAATGGCTCACAAGTTGCCTACTAATCCCATGTGTCTGCCAGTGAAGCAGAAACTCAAAAAATTCAAACCGGATATGAGCCTGAAAATCAAGGAGGAAGCTACTAGGCAGATCAAAGCCAAAGTCCTCAGAGTGGTTGAGTACCCAACTTGGTTAGCCAACATTGTATCATTTCCGAAGAAAGATGGGAAAGTCAGAGTTTGTGTTGACTATCGAGACTTAAACAGAGCAAGTCCCAATGACGACTTTCCACTGCCAAACATACACATCCTGATCAACAATTGTGCCAAGCATGAACTCCAATCCCTTGTAGATTGCTTTGCGGGTTATCACCATATTTGGATGGATGAAGAAAACGCAGAGAAAATAGCTTTTATTCCACCATGGGGGGTATATTGCTACAAGATAATGCCATTTGGTCTAAATAATGCTGGGGCTACTTACATGAGAGCCATGACAACCATCTTCCATGACATGATACACAAAGAAATAGAGGTGTATGTGGACGACGTCATTATCAAATCCAAGAGGGTTGCGGATCACATAGCGGACTTGAGAATATTCTTTGACAGGTTAAGGAGGTACAACTTGAAACTGAACCCCGCAAAGTGTGCATTCTGGGTTCCCACAGGAAAGTTACTGGGATTCATTGTCAGTCGTCGAGGGATCGAGCTGGACCCCGTCTAAAGTTAAGTCTATTCAAGAGTTACCACCGCCTAAGAGCTAAAAGGACGTGATGAACTTCCTAGGACGTCTCAACTATATCAGTCGCTTCATAGCACATTCCATAGTTATATCTGAACCCATCTTCAAGATGCTGAGGAAAGATGCCGAAACAAGCTGGACCGAGGATTGCCAGAAAGCTTTCGACAAAATCAAGGAGTACCTGTCCACACCACTAGTTTTGGTCCCACTGGAGCCAAGATTGCCTTTACTACTCTATCTATCTGTATTGGATGAAGCCTTCAGATGTGTTCTGGGACAACATGATAAGACTGGGAGAAAGGAGCAAGCCATATACTACCTAAGTAAGAAATTCACACCTTATAAAGTACGATACTCTCTACTGGAACGCACTTACTGTATTTTGACCTGGACGACCCAGAAGTTGAGGCATTAGTTTTGTGCCTATACCACTTACCTCATATCCAGGATGGACCCCCTGAAGTACATATTTCAGAAATCCATGCCGACTGGGAAGTTAGCTAAGTGGCAGATACTATTAAGTGAGTTCAATATCGTCTACATAAATGAAAAGGCGGTCAAAGGACAAGCATTGGCAGACCATCTTGCTGAAAATCCCGTGGGAGGAGAATACAAACCCTTGAAAACATATTTTCTTGATGAAGAGGTGTCATTCATAGGAGAGGACATTACTGAATCATACGGCGGTTGGAGGATGTTCTTCGATAGAGCCACAAATTTCAAATGAGTGGGCATTGGAGTGGTTTTGGAATCAGAAATAGGTCAACATTATCCGGTATCTGCTAAACTCAGATTTCCCTGCACCAACAACATGACATAGTATGGAGCCTGCATAGAAGGGCTCAACATGGCAATCGACATGAATATTCAGGAGCTTCTAGTAATAGGTGATTCAGATTTTCTTGTGCACCAGGTACAAGAAGAGTGGGCCTCCAAGAATTCCAAGATATTGCCATATCTGCACCACGTACAGGAATTGAGAAAGAGGTTCATGAAGATAGAGTTTTGGCATGTGCCCAGAATTCAGAATGAGTTTGCCGATGCATTGGCCACCTTGTCATCTATGATGCAACTTCCGGACAAGAATTTGATTGATCTCATCCCATTGAGAATTCATAATCAACCTACGTATTATGCCCACGTCAAAGAAGACATAAATGGAAAACCTTGGTTCCATGACATCAAAGAGTATTTAGAAAAAGGAGAATATTCGGAGCATGCGAACCACACTCAGAAACGCACACTTCGGAGATTGTCCAATCACTTTTTCCACAGCGGAGGAAACTTGTACAGAAGAACTCCTAATTTGGGATGGCTAAGATGTGTCGACGCAAAAGAGGCTTCTAAACTACTTGAGGAGATGCATACTGGGACCTGCGGCCCATATATGAATGGTTTTGTCTTGGCCAAGAAGATTCTTAGGGTCGGTTACTTTTGGATGACTATGGAGACAAATTGCGTATGGTATGTACGCAAATGCTACCAATGTCAAGTGCATGCCGATATGATAAAAGTTCCGCCAAATGAGCTCATTGCCACAAGCTCACCTTGGCCTTTCGCTGCCTGGGGAATGGATGTCATCGGTCCTATCGAGCCTACTGCTTTAAACGAGAATAGGTTTATTCTAGTAGCCATTGACTATTTCACAAAATGGGTAGAGGCTGCATCTTACAAAGTTGTGACCAAGAAAGTCATCGCAGACTTTGTCAAGAATCGTATTGTTTTCCGGTTCGGAGTTCCCGAGTCCATTGTTACTGATAATGCTGCCAATCTCAATAGTGATCTGATGAAGGCCATGTGTGAAACTTTCAAAATCAAGCACAAGAACTCCACAACATACAGACCTCGGATTAATGGAGTCGTAGAAGCCGCCAACAAAAACATCAAGAAGATACTAAGGAAGATGGTAGAAAACCACAAGCAATGACATGAGAAGTTACCCTTTGCTTTGTTGGGATACCACACTACAGCTTGCACATCAACCGGGGCAACTCCCTACATGCTGGTTTATGGTACCGAAGCTATCATCCCAGCCGAGGTAGAGATCCATTCTTTAGGGATCATACAGGAAGCCGAACTCAGCGATGCAGAATGGGTAAGGAGCTGCTATGAGCAATTAGCCCTTATAGATAGAAAAAGAATGAACACAGTATGTCACAGTCAACTTTACCAGAACAGAATGTTCACAGCTTTCAACAAAAGGGTCAAGCCAAGATAGTTTGCACCAGGATAGTTGGTACTGAAGAAGATCTTCCCACATCAAGATGAAGCCAAAGGGAAATTCTCTCCCAACTGGAAAGGTCCTTATATGGTTCACATGGTGCTAATAGAAGGGGCACTCATACTTGCATAAATGGATGGAGAAGTCTAGCCAAAACCAATTAATTCAGATGCAGTTAAGAGATACTATGTTTAGACTACTTATATTTCCTCATTTTCTATAATTAAACCACGCTTGACCTGATTCTCGTTTAAGAGGGGATACGTAGGCAGTCCTATGGGTTTGGTCATATCATAATAAAATTTTCATTTCCCCCCAAGATTAGAAACTGGGGAAGAATTTTGAGGAGGACCCTAAAAGTTCCGGAGCAAGTCCAGCCGACACCAGCATATGCCAGACAGTCAAGAATTGGTTAAGAAACTGGGGCAGAATTTTGAGAAGGGTTCTCAAAATTCCGAAGAAGGTTCAACAAGTTTCGTCACTCGTAAACAACTGAAGGATCATCTACCAAACTGAGGCAGAATTTTAAGGATGACCCTCAAAATTCTAACACGAGAAAGCTGCAATGTCTCTGAAATGCATTACAGTCACTAGTTCATCTAAAACTACTTGATATTTCGCTATGTTTCTAAAATGACTTGATTTTATCAATAATTGCATATTTTCGAAAACTCTATTTCCGTAACAGCCAGGTGTTACGCAGGGAAACTCAGACAAGGCCTCCAGGACGGAGCAAAGCAAAGCCATCAGACAAAGGCACAAACCAACCTCCCCTTTACAAAACTTATAATTTTTCTTTAAACGCATGCACATCTGACGCAGCAATAGCATTCACAAAATATATATACATGAAGCAAAATCACTATTAAACGGGCCACCAGACACTGAATGTATCCCCATCTAAGAAACATTCTACCCTTATTTGCTATTCCATTTGCATGAGACTAAGCCCTGTCCCACATCTTGTATGAGGCTAAGTGTTGCCTCCACTTTTGCATAAGGCTAATCTCTGTCTTCATTTGCATGTGACTAAGCCATATCTCGGATTTTGCATGAGGCTAAGACCTGCCTCCATATTTGCATAAGCTAATCTGTGCCTTCATTTGCATGGGACTAAGCCCTGTCCCGAACCTTGCATGAGGCTAAGACCTGCCACCATATTTGCATAAGGCTACGCACTACCTTCCATTTGCATGGGACTAAGCCCTGTCCCGCATCTTTCATGAGGCTAAGACTTGCCTCCATATTTGCATAAGGCTAATCTCTGCCTTCATTTGCATGAGACTAAGCCCTGTCCCAAACCTTGCATGAGGCTAAACCCTGCCTCCATATTTGCATAAGGCTAAACACTACCTTCCATTTGCATGGGACTAATCCTTGTCCCGTATTTTGCATGAGGTTAAGCCTTGCCTTCATATTTGCATAAGGCTAATCTCTGCCTTCATTTGCATGGGACTAAACCCTGTCCCGAACCTTGCATAAGGCTAAGCCCTGCTACCATATTTGCATAAGGCTAAGCACTGCCTTCCATTTGTATGTGACTAAGCCCTGTCCCGCATCTTGCATAAGGCTGAGCTCTGCCTCCACATTTGAATAAGGCTAATCTCTGCCTTCATTTGCATGGGACTAAGCCCTATCCCTAACCTTGCATGAGGTTAAGCCCTGCCTCCATATTTGCATAAGGCTAAGCACTGCCTTTTCATTTGCATGGGACTAAGCCCTGTCCCGCATCTTGCATGAGGCTAAGCTCTGCCTCCACACTTGCATAAGGCTAATCTCTGCCTTCATTTGCATGAGACTAAGATCTGTCTCCATACCTGCATGAGGCTAAACTATGCCTTCAATTTACATTCTTCAATTTACACTATCTATTTGCTCCTCTTTCGGGCTAAGCTCTGCCCTCAACCTCACAAGACTAAGCCATGTCTTGTTGAACATCATATTATTGCATTTCATGGGCTAAAATATTGCCAATCTATCCAAAGGAATCATAGTCTAAAGGCATCATCCTCATAGCTGGAAAACACCATGCCATGGACTGAGGATCTTTCAAATTTGCATATCATTATTCAAAGGCATCATGGTTCGGAGGCACCATTTTCATGGCCCGAGAACATCATGTCATGGCCTGCGAATCCCTCACTGAACAATTCATGGCCCAAGACATCATAGTCTAAAGACACCATCCACGCCGTCCAAAGACAACTTTCATAGTCCGAAGGGAATCTGCATCATGTTTAAATTTATGCACAAATACATGTTCGTAGCATCTATTTATATGTAGGTGACCAGTAAGCAGCTGCTATCCCAGCAGGAGCGATCTCGCTCTAGTTCCTTCAATTATTTTGAACTTGAACGCTCACCATAACCATTTTTTCACCCATCCCGAAATTTCGTGCCTGTTCTTGTAATGACTTCGTCGGTACATTCCACCAATGGTTTTGGAACTATACACGACCTAATTCCTATAAAATCAGTGATATATAGGCAGCTCGAAGACCAGCGTCCGGTCTCTATCTTTTAAAACATCCCATTCGGTCAAAATTGGCCATCATTTCTTTACCCAAAAATTCTTTCATCCTTCCCGGGTAAAGAGGGGCAGTTGTTGATACCCAATTTTTCCTTCATATATATATATATATATATATATATATATATATATATATATATATATATATATATATATATTTAAATATTCCTACATACTTTCAAAATATTATATACGCATTTACAAACATGCACAAGTGTTTTTATAATTTTTCTATAATCTTAAAGGCTTTAAATCAATTTATTTCTGCATTTTTATTTATACAAATATACAATAATTATTCCTCGTATTATTTTTATGATGATCTAATCATATAAATTTTTCATTTATGCCCATATAATATTTAAATATTTTAATTGCCTTTTTTACAACCACATTTGCATTTTTAGGCTAGAATTGCATATTTTTGCAACAATAGCCTATATATGCACAATTATATTATCTATACAGAAAATAACTTTTCATATTTTTATAATATTAACTAAGTATTTTAAAGCATTTTCATGCACAAGTCACATTTTTATCATTTAAAAATTATTTTATACAATTGTTTTATTAAATTATTTGGGTATTTAAAATCTAGTCCCTAGAAAATACTAATTTTTCAGACCCAAGACTAGCCTAAATCCCTAACCCAATACACCCCAGGCCCAAAGGCAATTAAACCCGACCCAAACCCCTCTAATCTTGGCCTTTGATCTCTGAGATCAACAACCCATATTCGTTCTTACCACGTTAAACTCCAAACGCCCCCCCCCCCGACCTAAATCATTTTCCTACCACACCCTCCGTCACCCGTTCCCTTCTCTCTCAAACGTACTCTACCTAAACCCTAATCTCCAGGCACCGTGTAGCCCTCCATTTTACGATGTTTCTCTGTTGTCTTAGGCCTATATTGGACTCCTATTTGCTATGGTTTATCAGTTTCTTGGATCCTTGAGAAGATCTCGAGGGACCAGGGCTAGTCTATTTACACCTTTGGGGTTTTCTCGCCTGTTTCAGGCCATTTGGCTTGATGTTTTACGTCCTGCCCTTTACCGTTGGGTAATTACCCTTAATTAAGGGAAGACTACACTGATTTGGCATGTGAACTGATTCAATGATTTCCTTAATTGCTGAGTGATTGATCTCTTTTACCTTATTCTTTTTGCTCTTAACTACTTTATATGATCTTCTATTCTCATTTCTGGGACACGAACATTAGTTCACCACTACACTTACACTCTAAAAGCTCTATGTTCTTCTTTGCTACTTGTAATATTCATTGGCCTAGCCGGCTGAAAGCCAAGGCTAACCATTGCACAACCTTTGCTCTACATTATGTGTTCTTCTTCCTAACTAGTATGTCCCTGATTAATTTTTTGAAATCTAAACTTTATGTGCCCTAGTTCATCAATTTTGAGTTCCATTCTTATTCTTATTTATTGCTTTATTTAACATGCCTAATCTTGTCTTGTTCAATATGTGATAATTGCATGTCTACTGCTTTACATAGCATGTCTTAATCATGTTTGCTCGATATGTAATTAGCATGTCTAAACTACATTTCCTGTTTACTGTTTCACCTAGAATGTCTGAACCTTGTTTTATTCAATATGTGATTAGTATGTCTACTCTATAATGATTGTCTACTACTTTATCTAGCATGCCTCAACCTGATTTGTTCTATATGTGATTATCATGTCTAAACTATGAGTGCTTGTGTGGTGTTTTCATAGTCTATTCATTTTAAGTCCTTGCCTACTCTGCTTTACTGATGAGATTATGCTAAGTCATCTAGAATTTCAAGGCAACTCTAGTTGTGTGTTTGGTCATGTCCAGGGTTTATGTGTTTTCAACATGTCTTTACTATAATCTTTGCTCCATGTCTCAATCACCTACCCTTGTAACTAACTTATTAATTCTACAAACTCTTGAAGAATTCTGTGCATCTTGTTGCTTATGTGCTCCACTATACACTGAGGTGTATTCTATGTGTCCCCAACCCCTCTCTCCCTGTGTGGAATCTATTTGCCAAGTGTTTTTGAATCTGGTTGTTTTGTGATTTGTGTTCTGATTTCAAAAGTGTTTTCACACTTTTCTCAAACAGTTTTACCACCAAACTAGCTCTTATTTTCAGAAAACCTTTTTCACTTGTAAGAGTCCTCTTTATACTATTTTACCAAAACCTTTTCAAAACTATGTCAAGCACTCTCACTTTACTCTTAAGTTACTAAGTTCGTCCCCTCTGGTATGTGTACTGCTTAGAGATCCTTGAGATCTCTCTGAAGTCTGGCATATCAGGGCTGGCTCTTCCACACTGCACATAATCTATCTTTATTTCAGAGAAGTCGAGGTGTGAGCACTGCCCGATATCCTTGAGGTCCTTAGGAAACTTTGATACACCTAGACACAAATTTGGCAATGAAATCCTTGGCATTTGAGACTACTAAAAGCCTGGTACTCCCAAGTTTGCTTTGGGCCTACATAAGACTCCCTAAAGTTTAATCTATATTGCATTTATGTAATTTATTCAATCCTGGTCTGTAATAATTATTTGTAAACATATATTGAGGTAACTAGTGAAATGAGAGGGTAGCTGTATGGTACTGTGGGATAATGCTGGGTAAAAATCACGTTTTTAGGCTTTACATTATGCAAATCTACACTAGAAATCATGTTCTAGGACTAGTGTGTCTATTTGCATTCAAACCATGTTAAACCTGCATACTAGACATCCTGTTCTTAGGGTATTCACATTTATTGCTTCAGCATACTACATGTCATATCTCGCTATTCCAGCTTTGATTTTGCAAAAGTACTTTCACTTAGAGATCCTGCTATTAGGTTAATAATCCTGCCTTAATAAAAATAGTCATCCCTGTATGCATTAGATACCACGTTTTCTAGGAACTCTATTTGCATCTGTTTGAATCATATTTATTCCGATCATTGTCTACAAAAGGTTTAAATAGCCCCCCTCACACACATAGGCATCATGTCTCTAAATACAAATTGATATAAAGCACCTGTTATAATCTGTATCACCTAGATCAGCATGCTCATAGGTTGAACAATCTCAAACTATTCAAACAGTTCCTCTAATTGTGAATACGTATAGTCCCCACGCCTAGGCAAGCCTTAGGTGATTAATGTTCTTATATAAAAACTTGAAACTACGTTTCAATTATGTATAAACTGCTTAAGTCTTACAGGTTTAAAATCAGTAGGCAAACTGAGTCGGACCCTGCCATTGAGCTTTGAAATATCATTGCAAAATCTATGTATTAATGTTCACCTAGATATCCTGTCCTAGGGTTCTTTTTAGAAATTACCTGAATTTATGTTTTAGACATGCTGTTTATTAGCAAATATACATGAGAAAGTAAACATTCGCCTTTTAAACTGCTTTTTCCCTATTTGCTTGTCCTACATGTTATTTGTTTGTCGCCTACATTTTTGATTTTTAAATACCTTAGGTTTGTCTAGAACTGTCCGGATTTAGAGGTCCTAAGCTCCTTTAGGACCACAAGGAAGGGATGGGTAGCAGCACGCTTAGAGGTTGTTAATCAAGTTGCTTATATAACCATTAAGGGGAGGGTAATGGGTGGTAAAAGGATATGATGACATGTGCGCTAATGCAGCGTGTAGCCCCTCTCATTGAGGAGGTGATTACCGGGCATTGCATGGATATGATACTGTAGACTAATCAACTTAGGACTTTCCTTTCCTAATTCCTGTATGTGTTTAAATTATCTAAACTTCCATTTTCTTTACATATATGTGTGTTTAAGCTGTCCAAACCTCTTTTACCTTCATTATCTAAATTTCCTTGATCATATATGTATTTAGATTGTGAAAACTACTTTTATTTGCAAATATGTGCTAAGACTGTTTACTTGTTAAAATTACTAATTCACAGAGTTTAAGTTCGGCCGGGACCCACCGTTGTGGACCGCGAAGGGTGCCTAACATCTTCCCATCAAGGTTATTTCGAGCCCTTACCCTAATCTCTGCTAATGCAAACTAGTTATATGAGTTAATCGCTCTAGGTGCCCTAACGCACCTTAATCCATTAGGTGGCGACTCTTCAACTTCAAATACCCAATTCCCAAAAGGAAACGAGTTGTTCCCCCATCAATGTTGAAACTCGGACTCCGCAAGGAAAAAGGGGGCGCGACACTATCCCTTCTTTATTTTGGCACGATCCGTACGATACAAACTAAATGAGTAAATGCGCAACTTCCATAAATAACTCTATTAATATAATTACTAGAGGTTCTTATGTTCTTGATTCCCCATATGTCATATTATTCTATCATCTGTTCATGGGTCTCAGAAAATACGTAAGTAGATAAAGTTTATTTAATGATATTAATCAGAAGCATAATGGTCGTATGATGTTTCGAAAGATTTTATTAACGTACTTCTCATACATTGCATTCATTTACATGTACATTGACACATGACCAGATGGCGTTACATACACGTATATATATATATATATATATATATATATATATATATATATATATATATATATGGAATATGGGAAAATGTTACGGCGTTATATACGCACCACTACCTGATCAGCTGGTATACGTTGATGATTTTGCCTACAGTGGCCGAGATGATGCGATTGGATGCCCTCAAAGGCTTGATGATGTTATGAACACATGTACCTATGCACGACATAACATTCATACGCATATGCATGACACTATAAGTATTTCATGATTTACAGAGTTATCCAGACTTATAGGTTGAGTCATTTACTCTATATTTCTTTGATGTCTTTTATGTACTTATTTATGTGCCTTACATACTCGGTACATTATTTGTACTGATGCACATTTTTGTCTAGGGATGTCGCGTTTCATGCCTGCAAGTCCCGATAGGTAGGTCGAGAGTCCTCCAAATAGGCTATTAGCTCAGCGGAAGATGTTGGCGCGCTCCATTTGCTCTGGAGTTGCTTGTTTGGTTAGTATGATTTAGATGCATATTGTTTGGTATGGCAGGGCCCTATCGTGATATTTATGTTAAGTGTGCACTCTTAGAGGCTTGTAGATAGATGTCATGTATACGAGTTCTTGTATGACCTTACCAGCCTATGTTTTGAGTTTACAAATGATCATGTTGGCTTTATAGGCTCGTATATCACATGTATAAGTTTTTATATCAGGTTGGGTCATCCTATATTGAGTATTCCCCTTATGTTTATTCTGGTTAGCCCATGACGGCTCGTTTGGTCCATTTGCCAATATAAGCACAATAAGAAATATATGTTATGTTGGTACTCGGTTAAGTAAGGTATCGGGTGCCGGTCTCGGCCCCCAGTTTCGGGGCGTGACATTTTGTCTTAGAAAAAATCATAAGAAATGACAAATAACACTATAAACAACACGTACAACCCCGAGATTTGAGGAGATCAGCCTTAATTCGAGGACTCAATCAGTGACACCCACAATGAAGGGAATGGCACCACACCAGTGCATGACAGGAAATTACTCGACAGGTTTGGGAGACAACTCCCGATGAAGCTGATGAGGAGCATGTCGTTGATGCGATAAGGGTCTCGCAAGAGCGACAGGTGATCATTCTAGGACATCTCATGTGACTAGATAAGGTTATGATGGAACTAAAGCACGCGCTGTCGGGGTCTTCGAATAAGGCAAACATGCAAGATCTAATTCCTCCCGATGTTCCCGCAAACCTAACAACGTAGAGAGTTGACAACAACACTCCCAGGGGTAAAGTTGGCTCCGACAGGGGTTGAGGGAGCGGATACGGTCTTAATAGCGAGAACGATCTTTTAAAGAATGAACTCCTATAGTTTATAATGGAAGTAAACGCCCGCTTGAACTAAATCCCGGGTGCGCCACTAGTGTTCAAAGTCTTGGACTCAAAGAAGTATACTCAATTATCGTACAAGCCAAGTGCAACACCTGAATTAATCCCTAAGTGGTTCAAAATGTCTGATGTACCAAAGTATGATGGAACTTCAGACCCTCAGAAGTATACTACCACTTACACAATGGCGGTAAAAAGGGAAATGGCTTAGCTCCTCACAAAATCGAATATGTGTTGTTAAAGAAATTTGGAAAAACTCTCACGAGGGGAGCTTTGACGTGGTATTTATCGTTTCCTGAGCATTCCATAGATTCCTTTGAAATGCTTGCGGACTCTTTCATCAAGGCCCATGCCGGGCCAAAAAGGTACAAGCTCGAAAGACTGATATATTCAGGATTGCGCAGGGAGAGTCCGGGTTACTTATCTAATTCCAGAAGGAGAATGTTGCTCCGGCTCTCCTGGATGAATGGGCAGCTAAAGCATTCACCAAGGGATTGAATCCCAAAAGTTCAGATGCTTCCCAGAAGCTGAAGTAAAGCCTGCTTTAAGTTTCAAGTTGTGGGTGGATGTCCACAACTGGTACGAGTGAAAAATAAGGATCGAAGATGATCAAGTTGACTTTTCATCATCGACCAAAGGACGGGAGAAGAATAGAGAAAATCAAAATATGATTATGACATGGACAGACGAACTTCAAGGGGCCAATTTTTTCCATATGAGTGGACCGAAGGCCGTGGTAGAGGCTTCTGGACAACAGAGAAGTTCGCCGTTAATAGAAGTACCGACCATGGTCGGAGCAATAAATTACTGCAGTAAAGAAACACCGGGGTCACGGGATCCTTCTCACCCCAAGTTATTCAAATACAACATCAACCTTACTATAATGGGATTTGTGTCACCCATGAGAAACATCAAAGAGGCACGGTTCCCGAGACCAATGAGATCTAATCCCAACCAGAGGGGTCCCAACTTATACTATGAATACTATGGGATGAATGACCACCGGACAGGGGACTGCCGACACCTTTGGGAAGAAGTGACAACATTATTGAATAATGGTCATCTCAGAGAGTTCTTATGTGACCGAGCTAAGAACAATTATGGTTGTAACAGAGACAACGCAGAACCCTCGAAAGCAAGAGAAGAGCACCCACACCAAACGATCTAATATGATCTTCGAAGGGAATGGGATTAACAAGGTCACCATTTTAGCAACAAAGAAGATGAAAGTATAAATAACTCATAGTAAAAGGCTGTGGTATGACGATATGAGTTTTATGGAGGATGATGTAGACGGATTGTTGCTACCACAAAATGATGTACTGGTAATTTCTTTAAATGTGTTAGATTTTAAGATTTAACGTGTTCTAGTGGATCCAAGAAGTTCAACTAATATCATATAATGGAGATTATGGAGCAAGCTAAACTCACCGGAGGCATTATTCCAGTCACAAAGCTCCTCGTTGGATTCAACCTCGTGAGCGTGATGACCCGGGGAGAGATTTTATTGCTCATGATCGCTGAATGAGTAATGAAAACAACCCTTTTCGAAGTGGTATATGGTGATATGGGATGCAATCATCCTGGGAAAGCCATAATTACACGAGATGAAAGTTCTGCTTTCAACATATAACCAATTGTTAGATAAGGGGTGATCAACTGACAACAAGGGAGATGAATGCAATTTCGGTCTCCAGTAGCAAAGGAAAGGAACACGTGGAACAGCAATTACAGGAACTAACACCTACACCCGAACTAGAAGAAGTTAGCACGGGGACGTAGGCGTCAGAACATTATCAGGTGCCGAGATATTTCAAAGTTCTTGAAGAGACGGATGCAACAAAGTCTACGGTGGAAGAACTGGAGAAAGTTGCATTGTTCGAAGAATTCTTAGAAAGGAAATTCCACTTGGGGACGGGACTACACCTGGATCTCAGGTCTGATTTTATCAAATTTTTAAGTTTAATGCCGATTATTTTTCATGGTTGCATGAGGATATGTTAGGTATCCTGATGGAGGTAGTTATGCACAAGTTAAGCTTGGATTCCAACATACCTCCGGTAAGACAAAAGAAATGCCCTATTGCCAAAGCCAGGAATAAATTCGTCAAAGAAAAGGTAACTCGCTTGCTTAATATCGTTCAATCCGAGAGGTAAGATATCCGGACTGGCTAGCTAATGTTGTAGTAGATCCTAAGAAGAACAATAAATTTTGCATGTGTGTAGATTATAAAGATCTTAATAAGGAGTGTCTGAAAAATTCGTTCCCACTTCCAAAATATCGATCAAATGATTGATGCCACAGCCGGGCACGAGTAAATGAGTTTCCTCGATGCTTATTCCGGGTACAACCAAATCAAGATGAACCCGGAAGATCAGGAAAAGACTTTGTTTATAACAAATTTCGGTACATATTGTAATAATGTGATGCCCTTCATGTTTAAAAGCGCCGAAGCTACTTATCAACGGCTCGTAAACAGGATGTTTGAAAATAAAATAGGAAAAACTATGGAATTTATATAGACGATATGCTAGTTAAGTCATTGAATGCAGGTGACCACCTTAAACATCTATAAGAAACGTGACATACTGAGGAAGCATAATATGAAACTTGATCCCGAGAAATGCACGTTCGAGGTTAATTCTGGTAAGTTTCTAGGATTTGTGGTCTCACAAAGGAGAATTGAGGTAAACCCCGATAAAATCAAGACCATAGAAGACATCCTGGATGTTACACCCCATATTTTCGTACATGGAAGTATGCCATAAGTAAATTGATATAAGCTCGGAAATGAGATGTTACATCTCGTGTTTTCGTACGTTAAGTTTCGTCAACAGTTAATCAACGTAGACTCAGGGATGAGATTATCTAGAGGTTAATGTATTTATGCTATTTATAACAAGCGATAAGTAAGAGCCGTGAAGGATAAAAGGTAAAAAAATTAATAAAAATGAGTTTCGTTGAAGGTTATCGATTTGGGATAAAATACGATCCGAGCCATAATACCCGATATTTATGGACTAGTACTATACAAGGTACCCCATGACCACGATAGTAGGCTACGTAAAGTGTATTAAAAGTGAGTAGTATTTTAAGTAATTCAAGATAATTCTTAATTATATAGATTGTTGGTTAATGGGAAAATTAACAATTAAATTAAAATTAGTGGGTAATTAATTAATAAACTTAGGATAAGACTTAACCCCCACCCCCCAAACGTGGAAACCCTTCATAAGTTCTCTAATGACTATTAAGGAAGGTGGAAAGGTGTCACACCTTAAAGTTACACTAAGATTGCAATATGGGCCCACCTAAGGTTAAGAATAACATCTTAAAAATCAAAAATCATTTCCTACATCTCTTAAAGAAAGAGTTTAGCAAGCTTTCGTTATTTTTAAAATCAAAGATCATTTCCTACATCTCTTAAGAAAGAGTTCAACAAGCTTTCATTACTTTTAAAATAAAAAATCATTCCCGACATCTCTTAAGAAAGAGTTCAGTAAGCTCTCCTTACAAAAAAGTAACGTTAAATCATTTCTCTAATATGTATCTGCATATTATATATCATATAACCAACGCCCAAGACCTTCAACAATTCAAATTAAGGGAGTACGGTGTAATCTTTCTCAAGAGAATCGACTCAGGTATGTTAAGGCTATCCCTTCTTTCTTTTTGGCATGACCTATACGACACAAATGAAACAACCAAATGCACAAATTCCATAAATGACTATTAGATATGTCTATGCTCTTGAATTCCCATATGTCTTATTATTCTATTGTATGTTTATGGGTCTCCGAAAATACGTAAGTTGATAAAGTTTATTTCATGATATTAATTAGAAGTATAATGGTCTTATGACGTTCAGAGAGATTTTATTGACGTACTTCTCATGCATTGCATTCATTTATACATGTACATTGACCCATGAATATAGATGTGTATTGTTTAGTATGGCGGGGCCCTGTCCTATTCTTTATGTTAACTGTGTACTCTTAAAGGCTTGTAGACAGATGTCATGTATACGAATTCTTGTATGACCTTGCCGACCTATGTTTTGAGTTTACAAATGATCATGTTGGCCTTATAGGCCCGTATATCACATGTATAAGTTTTTATATCAGGTAGGGTCGTCCTATATTGAGTATTCCCCTATGTTTACGGCCTGTTTGGCCCATTTTCCAATGAAAGTACAACAAGAAAGATATGTTATGTTGGTACTCGGTTAAGTAAGGTATCGGGTGCTCGTTGCGGCCCATAGGTTTGGGTCATGACAAAAGTAATATCAGAGTAGTTCTGTCTTAGGGAGTCTACAAGCTATGTCTAGTGGAGTATTGTTTATGGGTGTGTTCTGCATTTCACTTATAAGCAAGATGCTACAAGACATTTAAGACTGTCACTCTTTCTTCTTACTTAAGATCGTGTGGTAGAGCTTAGTTGTAAGAACTTAATTTCCTAAACTCTATCTTATTCGTAATACAACGATGCCTACATTCAAAAGGACGATTGATAAGAGATATAGTTGTGGAAATGTTGAGTCAGAGGAACTCAAATTTGAGTCATGCTTATGATGAGTAAATGTGAGGTCTTCAGTAGACCACGCGTGTACTAAAAGGTGTAAGGTTCTTGATAGGGAGTTTTAAGGTAAGAATACTTATCCACTATTATGGTAAAAAGGAATAACAGAATTAGAATGTAGATACAAGTTTCAGCAAGTAAAAGAAGCAAGGTGATGAAGGGTACGAGGTACCCGGTTAATAAAGATTATCATTATTTACAATTTAGGAAGGGAGATATAAGCATATTGAGTTACCTTCAATAGTGACAAATGTACGTACAATCGACCACACCGATCTCAGTTATGCCCTATGAGAGCTAACAAATATAGTTTAAGAGAAGGACGGGTTATCAGGATCTAGCTGGGTTTAGAGTAACCCAAAATAGTGGATGGATTGGTAGAGTTACTTGACATTTCCGAAGGATAGTGCAAACGTGGTAATGGATCTCCTTGTGAGACACATATATGGTGCACTCTAAAATAGTACAACTAGATATGAGTGCTAAAAATATAGGAACTAGAAGCCTGGAAGGATTAATATTATCTTAGTATGACTCCCGTCCCTAGTAGAGAGATAATGCTAGGTAACCCGAAGAGCCAGTGGATGGAGAAAAAGAGAGCTAAAAGCAAAAGAATACCTTGTTGAAGTTTTCAAAAAAAAGTGATAGACAGAAATATTAGCAGGAAATAAGAAGAGAGCTAATGAAGCATTAAAAGTAAGATGTGATACATGGATGACAATGGTAGGTCAAAAAGATGACAGTATTACAGAGTCTATAGTCAAGTGAAGGAAAAGACGAGTGGTGACAGGCCTTGAGACAACAAAAGAGTATAGGCCATAAAGTCATATCCTCACTTCAAGAAATAAGGTCGTGACTCCAATGCAACTGCCGGAAGGAAAAGTTAGACACCAGAATAATAGAAATCAGTATGGGTTGGTGAACAAGATAAACAAAACATGAATTAGGGACTGAGTAATTGGATAATAGTCGGCATCATGAGAGTTTCATATTTTGTTTCGGTGATAATAGAATAGATAAAATAAGAAGATTCATGAGAAATTAAGAGAATGGTCATTCAGGAAGACGCTTCCCTAAAGCAAGCAATGTGAGCAAAATTAAGCCTAAGGGATTATGTGTGCCAGTTACACTAAGTGCGGACTCGCGAGTAAGGAATTTTGTTATCCTTGGTACAGAAGGATTACCGCAAGGTGAGTAAAGGTCATCGATAATGTGAGAAGACGCCAACGATGAAGAGGTAAAACATCTATAGCTAGATCGTCGTAGCTCTAAATATTAGTACTTCTCTAAAGGGGGGAATACAGAGTGATGTGGCATTAAGTCAGAATTAAGTGGTTCTAGTAATTATGGAATGATAAAGGAAGAATGCGATAGAATGAAAAAAAGGATGAGATTGCACCTATTCAAAGCCTACAGATATGCTACAATACCAGAGCATTATGCAAACACGGCATCAAGGAGAGGAAGTAAGGGTTCTTTCCCGAGATGTTAGTGGTTAATAAGGAGCCAACGCGAGAGGTAAGTTAAGACAAAGAAAATAACCCGATAAAGATTACGCAGAATATTGATACGGGAATGTGCCAACAAGTAGTTAGTAGTTGATTCAGGAAGAGCCTAGCTATGGATAGACAAGAGAATACATACAAATCAACAGATTGTGCAAGATAAACATAGGGAACCCCAATATGGGGAATTCAGCCTTGCAGTTATGACATCGTGATCCTTGAGAAATATTCGGATAGGAGTTGGGGTAGATAAAGATACCGTATGAGTGTTATGGAAATAAAAGAGATTACCACTGGAAGTTAGTTGGAATATTAGTTCATAAGTAACCCTACAAGCACCAGGGCATGGAGATAAGTAACTACGGGTAATTATAGGCGAGAAATAACATCAAAAATTCCATCAGGCATATGATATGATAAGCTCGCAGCCTTACAAGAGTCAGAGGATCCCCCCTAAGTACTACAATAAAAGACTAGCTGAGGAAATAAGGAAGAAGGCTTCAACCAAAGCACAGTGACCTAAAGAGAAAATGGTTGTGTAATAATAGTCTCACTACAAAATTGTATGCACTCCAAAAGAAAGTGGCACCTACCATGGATAATGAGCGGGGAGTAAAACCAAAAGGAATATTTGAGACCATATGAGTTGCACAAAAACTTTGGCATGTGTGAGAGCTCAGATAAGCTAAGTATGCACACAAAATGGGGCAAAAAGACCAGGAAAAGCAATTTCTTATGTTTGAAGAAAGTTGAAATGGAATGAAAGGAACTATTCGATTAATGATCAGCCGTAGGAGACTCTGGCATAAGTTAAAAGAAGGAATTGGGTTCAGGTCATAGACGAAGGATTGAATCATTAGAAGATTGTATCATGGTTTTCCATAGCGTCCATAAAAGGCTAAAGTAATAATTAAATGCCATGAGCCACAGATCGAAAGATAGCTTAAGCCTACATAAAGTCTAACTAGAAGGAAGAGGAAACTAAAGAGTTACATCAAATAAGTAATTTAGGAGTCTGCTTATTTGACCCAGAAAGTTATAGACATCATGATTTAGAACATTGCAGAATCACTCTTAATATCACAGATACAAGAGAAATAGCACAATAGCCATACTCTATAACATCTCTACGAGAAAGCCATTTAGAAGTGTCCCTTAGTATGAAGCTCTCATGAGATTGTGTAAAGAGGTGCATGTATTATAATAGAAGTTCAAGACGTGGATGTGAATTATACCTATGCGGAGGGGAGGTCATGAAAGATATAGAAGATGTGATGTAAGACTTTAAGGTGAGTAAGGTAAATGTGAACAACGTACAAGATACTCAAAAGCAGAAGGTTGAGAATAGTCCATACTTCGGATAGAAGGCTAGAAGCATGGGGATTCAGTATCCAGGAATGATAGCATCATCGTCAGTGGCATATATTCCAGCCTATGGTTTCTAGGTACCGAGAGATCTAGCCAAGAGAGTAAAGAAGAGTTAGAGAAGATGTGATGTCTGGCTTGATGTTCTAGAATAACATAAGGGAATCTATGGTGCAAACAAGTTGAAGGAAGGTTGCAAACAGTATAAATAAATATGTATAGGTTGCAAGCTAAACTATAGTAAAGTAACAAGGTTTTATGACAAGAGTAAGGATGAGAAGGGCGAGTAAGAAGGTTACATGAATGAATAAGTCCTAGAGATTAAGCCCATGAAAACAAAAGAGCTAATGGTTTTTCTAAGTTGTAGAAAGTTCAGTATAGCCTGAATGAACTCAAAGGAATCTAAGACTAATAGCATCTAGAGGGTGTGATTGTGATAGATAAAGGATGACATTTGGGCCTTCGATTGAGTAATGACTTGAAGAGGAATTCATGAGTTGTACAAGATTAAAATATCCATGTAAGGTGAGTCATATTGGGATGCTATAAAATACAGTTATGGAAGTATATTATCGTCCCTAGGTGGATCAATCTAATTACTCCAGATGTCCCTGATGAGACGTGAGCCCTATCGGCTGTGTTACATAAGAGATCAAGTTATCAGTGGTAGATGATAGATCAATATTAAGGTGAATCAACGGTGGATGGACAAAAGTCACAAAGTATGAGGTGAGATTAGGCCGTCATTCTTAAGATAAACAAGTAATGAGGAAGCATTAAAGGACTTAGATTTATACATATGGGATAAGTAACGAAAGTAACCTAGAGTTCAGTAGTAGACCTCAGTAATGATAAATCAAAGTAAGAGTTATGGTACAATATGACCTACCTAGGTGCAGTAAACTCATACGAATGTATAAGCGGATCTATGAAATAAGGTATAACAATATTTGTAAGTTCGACAAAGTACCGAGCGAAGAACTTCAGTATACCTACATATGGCCAAAGGGACATTTTATCAAGATTTGTATATGTTTGCAAAGTGAGGCCTAGAGATTGGTTAAAAGCTGGAAGAAAGAGGAGAGAAGAGTCGCATAGGCGTACATACAAGGAAAAAGTCGTACAGGCTGCATGACAAAAGGTAGCAAGAGTTACGAGATTGGAAGAATTCCGACCACAGACCTTGGTGCGAGAAAGAGGCTTAAAGGGGGGAATGCCTTGACCTTTCTATTTATTCAAAGAACAATTGCCTAAATGGCAAGAAGAGTATTAAAGTATTCGCAAAAGCTATGGGTTATAAGAATGATATGTACATCAGTCAACATTCGAGGACGGATGTTCCAAAGGGGAATGATGTTACACCCCATGTTTTCATACATGGAAGTACGCCAAAAGTAAATTGATATAAGCTCGAAAATGAGATGTTACATCTCGCATTTTCGTACGTTAAAGTTTCGCCTATAATTAATCGACGTAGACTCGGGGATGAGATTATCTTAAGGTTAAAATATTTATGCAATTTATAACAAGCGATAAGTAAGAGCCGTGAAGGATAAAGGGTAAACGAATTAAAGAAAATGAGTTTCGTTGAAGGTTGTCGATTTGGGATAAAATATGATCCGAGCCATAATACCCGATATTTATGGACTATACAAGGTACCCTATGACCACGATAGTAGGGTATGTAAAGTGTATTAAAAATGAGTAGTATTTTAAGTAATTCGAGATAATTCTTAATTATGTGGATTACTGGTTAATGGGAGAATTAACAAAATAATTAAAATTAGTGGATAATTAATTAATAAACTTAGGATAAGACTTAACCCCCCCAACCCCCAACATGGCAAGCCTTCCTAAGTTCTCTAATGACTATTAATGAAGGTAGAAATGTGTCACACCTTAAAGTGACACTAAGTTTGCAATGTGGAGCCCGCCTAAGGTTAAGAATAACATCTCAAAAATCAAAAATCATTTCCTACATCTCTTAAAGAAAGGGTTTAGCAAGCTTTCGTTACTTTTAAAATCAAAGATCATTTCCTACATCTCTTAAGAAAGAGTTCATCAAGCTTTCATTACTTTTACAATCAAAAATCATTCCCTAAATCTCTTAAGAAAGAGTTCAGTAAGCTCTCCTTACAAAAATGTACAGTTAAATCATTTCTCTACTATGCATTTGCATATTATATATTATATAAGCAACGCCCAAGACCTTCAACAATTCAAATTAATGTGAGATTTTGCAATATTAAGAGAGTATGGTGTAATCTTTCTCATGAGAATCGACTCAGGCATGTTAAGGCTATCCCTTCTTTCTTTTTGGCATGACCTATACGACACGAACGAAACGAGCAAATGCACAAATTCCATAAATGACTCTATTCATAGAAGTATTAGATATGTGTATATTTTTGAATTCCCATATGTCTTATTATTCTATCGCTTGTTCATGGGTCTCAAAAAATGCGTAAGTTGATAAAGTTTGTTTCATGATATTAATTAGAGGTATAATTGTCTTATGACGTTTTGAGAGATTTTATTGACGTACTTCTCATGCATTGCATTCATTTATACATGAACATTGAACCATGACCAGACGACGTTATATATGCATACATTATATACATGTATATATGTATATTATATTTATATGGGATATGGGAAAATGTTACGACGTTATATACGCACCACCACCTGATCAGCTGGTATACGTTGATGATTTTGCCCACAGTGGTCGAGATGAGATGATGGGATACCCTCAGAGGCTTGATGATGTTATGAACACATGTACCTATGCATTCCATGACATTCATATGCATATGCATGACACTATAAGTATTTCATGATTTACAAAGTTATCCAGACTTACAGGTTGAGTCATTTACTCTATATTTCTTCCATGTCTTCTATGTACTTATTTATGTGCCTTACATACTTGGTACATTATTTGTACTGACATCCCTTTTGCCTGAGGACACTGTGTTTCATGCCCGCAGGTCTCGATAGACAGTTCGAGAGTCCTCCAAGTAGGCTATCAGCTCAGTGGAAGATGTTGGTGCGCTCCATTTGCTCCGGAGTTGCTTGTTTGGTTAGTATGATTTAGATGTGTATTGTTTGGTATGACGGGGCTCTGTCCTGACCTTTATGTTAAGTGTGCACTCTTAGAGGCTTTTAGAGAGTTGTCATGTATACAAATGCTTATATGGCCTTACCGGCCTATGTTTTGAGTTTGCAAATGATCATGTTGGCCTTATAGGCCCGTATATCACATGTATAAGTTTTTATATCAGGTTGGGTCATCCTATATTGAGTATTCCCCTATGTTTATTCTGGTTAGCCCATGACGGCCTGTTTGGCCCATTTGCTAATGAAAGTACAATAAGAAAGATATGTTATGTTAGTACTCGGTTAAGTAAGGTACCGGGTGCTCGTTACGGCCTATAGGTTTGGGTCGTCACACCGGATCAACTATTGAACGTAAAGGAAGTCCAAAGGCTTACGGGAAGGTTGGCAGCTTTGAGCAAGTTCATTTCCCGGTCGTCAGAAAAAGTTTCATCGCTTCTTCGTACTACTCAAAAAGATAAATAATTTTGAATGGACGCCAGAGTTCCAGCAGGCTTTGAGGGATTTGAAGCATTACTTGTTAAGTCCTCCATTTCTCTCAAAACCAAAAGAAGGTAAAATATTGCTAGTTTACTTCGCGGTCTTGAAAGTCACAGTAAGTGCGGTTTTTGTTCGAGAGGACGAAGGTACGTAATCCCCCATTTATTATGTTAGCAAAATTTTAACGGGAGCAGAGACTCACTACCCATATTTGGAAAAACTGGCCTTAGCCCTCGTAGTTGTCGCTCGGAAGTTGAGGCCCTACTTCTAATGCCACCCGATAGTCGTGTTGACTTATTCCCTTTTGTGGAAAATTCTCCATAAACCCGAGCTCTCGGGTAGATTAACCAAATGGGCCATTAAAATGAGTGAATTCGACATAGAATATAAACCAAGGACTGCAATTAAGTCACAAGTCCTGGCCGATTTTAGCTCGGGATTATTGCCTCTAGCAACCAAAGAGGCAGTAATGGTGTCAGAATCAACATCATGGGTTTGGACCTTATTTACGGATGGAGCTTCCAACATAAAAGGTTCTGAGCTCAGAATAGTCCTAATCACGCCTTCGGGGGAAACCCTAAGGTAGGCCATCGGAACGGTCCCTTTGACTAATAATGAAGCAGAGTATGAAGCTTTGATTGAAGGGCTTGAATTGGCTTGGGGACTTGATTCCGAGGTAATCGAAATCAAATGTGACTCACAGCTGGTGGTAAATTAGGTCTACGAGATCTTTGACACCAAAGAGGAACGCATGCAACAATAGTGATAAATCAGGTCCAGGCTCTGTTGGCATGATTTCAGGAGTGGTCAATTACCCATATCCCAAGGGAGGATAACGCAGAACCAGATGCATTGGCAAGCTTAGGATCATCGACGGAGATAAAGAGATGGGGGTCCGAGATGTTAATACAAGTGATGAACTCAGTCCTGGGTGCGGATGGTTATTACGAGGTTAATTCGACTAATTTGGTATGGGACTGGAGAAATGAAATCATCGATTATTTGGAGCATGGGAAGTTTCCACAAGACCCCAAAGCATCATGGGCATTACCCGCCAAAGCAGCACGATATAGCTTTAAGAGAGGCCAATTGTATAGAAACTCTTTCCAAGGCCCACTAGCCTGGTGCTTAGGGGCGTCCGAAGCTAACTATGTCATAAGAGAGGTCCACGAAGGGATATGCGAAAACCACTTAGGTGCAGTTCCTTGGTGCTAAAGTTGGTATGGGCAGGATATTACTGGCCCCGTATGGAACAGGACTGTTGCGCCCCCTTTTTCTCACGAAATCGGGTTTTGACATTTTGACAACTCCTTTTGAGAGGGTAAGGAAAAGGAATTGGTTAGATTCTCCACTTAACGGATTAAGGTGCGTTAGGGCACCTAGAGCAGATAACTCATATTATACCAGTTTGCATCACCAGAGATCGAGTAAGGGCCCGAAATTACCTCGAAGAGAAGATTTTAGGCACTCTTCGAGGTCCACAACTGTGGGTCCCGACCGAACTCAATTATGAATTAGTCTAATAAAGAAGCGAGAGAATTATTTAATAAGGATGGGGGGGTCCTAAATATTTTAGCCTAAAGGATCACCCCGTGCAACATAAATAATACTTCGCAACTCCCTCAAAGACGAGGGTATTGCTCATATTATCCATCGGGCATAGACTATCATCTCCTGCTACCCGATTACTATATTTAAGTTGTTACTTAAAGTGCTCTAATTGATTCTAGTTCGATTCCAATACGTGCACTATCCGTCCCTTACCTATGGTCCTGGAGGTATTAGGACCTCTATTTGGGGTGGTTCTAGACTAAGCCTAGGCAGCTCAAAATTGTACAATACTAGGTGGCTATCAAAACAGTTAGGGCTTTTCACATAAAAACAGATATGGGCTCATATTGACCTCCTCACGTAAACAACAAATGCATGCAAATGATTAGCAAGTTTTATTAATCGCAGAATCTTATAGACAGGATATCTACGTGAGAAGACATACGAGCAGTGATATACAGAATTAGTTTCATTAATGCAAGTATTGAGGCCTATTATTTTGCCTACTGATTTTATTTAGTACAACATCTGGGTGTTCATTGCAGTAATGAATAACAGTAAATCATGGTTACAAACCCAGAATTGTTGTTCAATCATATGTCGATAGTGACGATCGTATTCAGAATCATTTAGTAGAATCCTATAGGACATGAATTCTACGAATGTGATAAATGTTACCCTATAGACATGATTTCTAGCACTGAATTGACCTTAATCCTATAGGTATGATATCTAATATTGAACTGATTTTAATCCTATAGGCATGATTTCTAAGGTTGAACAAATTTTAACCCCCTATAGGCATGATTTCTAGCACTAAATTGACATGTCACAACCCTAAATACCCGGTCATGATGGCGTCTATCACATTACTAGGCAAGCCAACCCAAACATCGATTATAGCCCTTTTCTTTTAATAAGCCATTTTCAAACACGGGTTTAAATACCAAATTTTCATAATAAGTGTTTAAAATAACTAAAACATGCGGAAGTCAATAAAATATCAAAACAACACAGCCCAAACATCTGGTGTCACAAGTCTAGAGCCTCTAAATACATAACCGACTGTCTAATAGATCAAAAGTCCAAAACAATGCGAAAAGGAACAAGATAGGAAGGAGGAAGCAGGGCTGCGGACGCCATGCAACTACCTTGCATTCTCCGGCAAACTCTGGATAAGCTGAGGACCCTCACTCTGCCACTCGGGTACCTGGATCTGCACACAAGGTGCAGGGAGTAACGTGAGTACGCCAACTCAGTAAGTAACTAAAGTAAATAAGGTCTGAAAGTAGTGACGAGCAGTTAAAAATCATATAATTGAATAAACGACAGGATAACAGATCAAACTCCACAGTTTAAAACAAATTTCGTCATAAAATCTTCAGTTTCAGTTTAAATACTTGAAATCATATACTTAGCAATTTTTCAACAGAGGCTTATTTTAAAAGAAGAGTAAAATCAGTAAAAATATCATAACTAGGCCCCTCGGGCAAGGTATCACTCAGAATATGACCTCTCGGGCAGCCTCTCAATCACTCGTGACTCAACTCTCATCACTCAGTACTCATTCTAAGCACTCAAGCTCATTAATATCTCATAATAATAAAAATCATAGTAACTGCTGTGGTGTGCAGCCCGATCCTTAGTTTATAGTCGACTACGCTCACTGGGGGTGTACAGACTTCAGAGGGGCTCCTACAGCCCAATCATTATATCGCTATGGCGCACATCCCGATCCAATATATATATATATTGTTGCGCGCGTGCAGCCCGATCCATATAAGTATCGCTGCGGCATGTAGCCCAATCCATATTTCATACATATATAAATATCCTCACCATTAGGTTCTCAACCTCTCTTAGTCATTAACCTTGCCGCCTTTCAGACTCAACAGTAGAAATTAGGAAACTCAGTCCAAACAGTCCTCACATTTAAAAGTAGAGTGATAAAACTAGTTTTAAACAATAAACAGGTAAAACATGACTGAAGATATGCTTTCAACAAGTAGAGTGAGGAAAAACAGTAAAAATGCCCCTAAGGGTCTCAACAGGTCAGCATAAGGCCTCAAACATGGCACACAACCCATAATATAGTATAAATGACTAAAGTACGGAATATCATAAGGTTCCAAATTAAATACGCGGCTTAATAGTCAATACGGGATGGACCAAGTCACAAATCCCTACCGGTGCATGGCCACACGCTCGTCACCTAGAATGTGCGTCATTGCATTTATCAAAACAAGTCAAATACCGGGGTTTTGTACCCTCAGTTCCAGATTTACAATGCTTACTTACCTTAAACCGGTGAAAATACTACTTTGCGACGCCTTTGCCCCTCGAATCGGCCTCCACTCGCGTTGAATCTATCCAAAATCAGAATCACGACGTCAAAATATGCTAAAGGAACGAAGCCCAAGTGAAAATAATCAATATACGACACAAATCCCAAAATTTCCAAAACCTGACCCGTGGGCCCACGTCTTGAAACTCGATAAAAATCACATCAACGGAATCCTTATCCTTCGACGAGTCCATACGTACCAAGGACACTGAAATCAGAGTCCAAATGACCCTTCAAATTCTCATTTTGAAGTCTCTTAATCTCAAACCCTAATCCCCAATTTTACTTCCTTATTCTCCACTAATACCACGATTAAACAATGGAAAAATGATCATAAATCCAAATAATGAAGCTTAGGGAACTTACCCAACTTATATCCCTTGATTTCTCTTGAAATCCACTACCTTAGCCTCTTTTCCGTCTTCAAAACTGGAGTACTTAGCAAAATTTCGCGAAGAAACAATTTATACCTTCTGGCCCAGGCATTTTCGCATCTGCGGCCAATTTACCGCTTCTGCGGTACCGCATTTGTAGTCGATAAGCCTCTTCTGTGGTTTTCACTTATGTTCCCCTTTACCGCATCTGCGATGAAATATATCGCATCTGCACCTTCGCAGATGCGGTCCCACAACCGCTTCTGTGATTCCTACCAACTTCACCAGATTTTGCTTATGCGACCAACCCTCCGCATATGCGGCGTCGCACCTGCGGTCCCCAATCCGCAGGTGCGGAAATACCAGAAGCAGCAAAAATCTGCAGCTCACCAAAAATCCAAACTTCTCCGTCAACCATCCTAAATCACCCAAAGGCCCTCGGGACCTCAACCAAAAGCACCAACATATTCCAAAACCTTATTCAAACTTGTTCCCACCTTCGTAACGCTCTAAACAACATGAAAATACCAAATTCGCACCGGATTCAAGCCTAAAAATTCCGAATCTTCTAAATTACGCTTTTGATAAAAAACCCAACCAAACCACATCCGAATGATCTGAAATTTTGCACACACATACCAAATGACACGACGGAACTACTGCAACTCTCGGAATTCCATGTTGACCCCTATATCAAAATCTCACCTACCAACCGGAAATCGCCAAAAATCCAATTTCGCCAATTCAATCCTGAATCTACTCCAGACTTCCAAAACTCATTCCGATCACGCTCCTAAGTCCCAAATCACCTCCCAAAGCTAACCGAACAATCGAAACTCACATCCAAGCCCTCTAACACATAAGTCAACTTCCAGTTCACTTTTCCAACTTAAGTTTCCTCAAAAGAGACTAAGTGTCTCAAACTTTACCAAATCCTTTCCGAACCCGAACCAATCAACCCGATCACATATAGATCCATTAGACAGAGCAATAAGAAGTAGAAATAGGGGAAATGGAGCGGTAACTCATGAGACGACTGGCTGGGTCGTCACATCCTCCCCAACTTAAAAAAACGTTCGTCCTCAAACGAGTCAAGAAACATACCTGAAGCCTCAAATAGGTGAGGATATCTGCTCCGCATCTCCCAATCGGTCTCCCAGGTAGCCTCCTCCACAGGCCGACCTCTCCACTGCACTTTCACTGAAGCTATATCCTTTGACCTCTACTTTCGAACCTGACGACCCAAAATAGCTACTGGCTCCACATCATAGATCAAATCATCATCCAACTGAACCGTGCTGAAATCTAGAACATGAGACGGATCCCCAATATACTTCCGGAGCATAGAAACATCAAATACCGGATGCACACTCGACAAGCTGGGTGGCAATACAAGCTCATAAGCCATATCCCCAATCCTCCGAAGTACCTCAAAAGGCCCAATGAACCGAGGACTCAATTTACCTTTCTTCCCAAATCTCATAACACCCTTCATGGGCGAAACCTTCAACAGAACCTTCTCGCCAACCATGTAGGACACATTTCAAACCTTCCTGTCAGCATAACTCTTTTGCCTCGACTGTGCGGTACGAAGCCTCTCCTGAATTACCTTCACCTTTTCTAAAGCATCCTGCACCAAGTATGTCCCCAATAGCCTAGCCTCACCCAGCGCAAACCAACCAACTGGAGATCTACACCACCTTCCATACAAAGCCTCATACGGAGCCATCTGAATACTCGACTGGTAGCTATTTTTATAAGCAAACTCTGCAAGCGGTAGAAACTAATCCCATGACCCTCCGAAATCAATTACACAAGCACGCAACATGTCCTCCAATATCTAAATAGTGCGCTCGGATTGCCCGTTCGTCTGAGTGTGAAAAGTTGTGCTCAACTCAACCTGAGTACCCAACTCTCGCTGCACAGACCTCCAAAACTGTGAAGTAAACTTAGTGCCCCTATCTGAGATGATGGAAATTGGGACACCGTGCAAATGAACAATCTCCGGGATATAGATCTCTTCCAACCGATCTGAAGAATAGGTAGTACACACAGGAATGAAGTGCGCGGACTTGGTCAGCCGATCCACAATCACCTAAATAGCATTGAACTTTCTCAAAGTCATTGGAAGTCCAACAACAAAGTCCATAGTGATTCTCTCCCATTTCAAATCTAGAGTATTCATCTGCTGAAGAAAGCCACCCGGTCTTTGATGCTCATATTTCACCTGCTGACAATTGAGACACCGAGCTACAAATCCCACAATGTTTTTCTTTATTATCCTCCACCAATAATGTTGCCTCAAATCCTGATACATCTTGGCGGCACCCGGATGGATGGAATACCGCGAGCTATGGGCCTCCTGCAAAATCATTTCCGAAGCCCATCTACATTGGGCACACAAATTCGGCCCTGCATACTCAACACCCCATCATCACTAATAGTCACGTCTCTGGCATCATCATGCTGAACTCTATCCTTAAGGACAAGCAAATGCGGATCATCATACTGGTGCTCTCTGATGCGATCATATAAGGAAGACTGATAAACTATGCAAGCCAATACCCGACTGGGCTCCGAAACATCTAACCTCACGAACCGATTGGCGAAGGACTGAACATCAACCGCAAGAGGTCTCTCCCCAACTGGAATATATTCCAAACCCCCCATACTTACCGCCTTCCAGCTCAAAGCATCGGCTATAACATTGGCCTTCCCCGGATGGTACAATATAGTGATATCATAATCCTTAAGAAACTCCAACCACCTCCACTGCCTCAAATTGAGATCCTTCTGTTTGAACAAGTGCTGGAGGCTACGATGATCAGTAAACATCTCGCAAGACACACCATACAAGTAATGCCTCTAAATCTTCAAGGCGTGAACTATGGCAGCCAACTCCAAATCATGGACGTGACAGTTCTTCTCATGGGGCTTCAACTAAAGAGAAGCATAAGCAATAACTCTACCCTCCTGTATCAATACACAACCAATACCAACTCTTAAGGCATCACAATACACGGTATATGAACCTGAAGCTGATGGCAAAACTAATACTGGAGCTGTGGTCAAGACTGTCTTAAGCTACTTAAAGCTCTCCTCGCACTCATCCAACCATACAAATGAAGAACCCTTCTGAGTCCACTTGGTCAAGGGTGATGCGATATGTGAGAATCCCGGAACAAACCGGCGATAATAGCCTGCCAAACCAAGAAAGTTATGAATCTCCATGGCTGAGGACGGTCTGGGCCAACTTTGAACAACCTCTATCTTCTTCGGATCAACATGAATACCCTCGTTGTACACCATGTGCCCCAAGAAAGCCACTGAACTGAGCCAGAACTCACACTTGGAGAATTTTGCATAAAGCTTCTTCTCCCTCAATCTCTGCAACACAACTCTCAAATGCTCCACAAGCTCCTCCTAAATACGCGAATACACTAGAATATCATCAATGAAGACCATGACAAATGAATCGAGATAAGGCCGGAACACGCTGTTCATCAAATGCATGAACACTGGTGGGCATTGGTCAGCCCAAAAGTCATCACCAAGAACTCATAATGACCATATCAGGTCATGAAAGTTGTCTCAAGAATATCCGAGTCCCTGATCTTCAACTGGTGATAGCCTGAACGGAGATCAATCTTGGAGAACACTCTCACTCCCTGAAGCTGGTCGAATAAATCATTAATGCGAGACAAAGGATACTTGTTCTTAATTGTTACCTTTCTCAATTGCCTATAATCAATGCACATCCTCATCGTGTCATCCTTCTTTTTCACAAATAGAACTAGCGCACCCCAAGGTGAAACACTAGGACGAATGAATCCCTTATCAAGGAGTTCCTGAAGCTGCTCCTTTAACTCTTTCAACTCCGCTGGTGCCATACGTTATGGCAGAATAGAAATGGGATGAGTTCCCGGAACCAGGTCAATAACAAAATAAATGTCCATGTCTGGTGGTATGCCCGGCAGGTCTGTAGGAAACACATCGGGAAAATCCCTCACATCTGGGACAAAATCAATACTGGGAGTCTCGGCACCGACATCCCTCACAAAGGCTAGATATGAAAGACAACCTTTTCCAACCATACGTTGGGCCTTCAAGAATGAGATCACTCTACTGGGAACATAATCAGTCAAACCTCGCCACTCAATCCGTGGCACACCTGATATAGCCAATGTGACTGTCTTGGCATGACATCGAAATCCACCATACACAATAATAAAAGATCCACTCAGGTCTCCAAACCTCCAATAGTCACTACACACGACCGATACACACGGTCTACAACAACAGTATCACCCACCAGAGTAGATACATGAACAAGTGAAACAAGAGACTCACAAGGCGTATCCAAATAACGGGCAAAGTATGATGACACATAAGAAAAGGTGGAACCGGGATTAAATAATATATAGGCATCTCTGTGGCAGACTGAAACAATACCTAAAATCACGATATCTGAAGAAGCAACATATGATCTACCTGGGAAGGCATAGAAACGATCCTGACCACCAACTGATCGACCTCCCCCTCTAGGGCGACCCCTAGCTGACCGACCTCCACCCCTAGCTGGGTGGGTGGGTGGTAAAGTAACTAGAGTAGAAGTCGAGGGCTGACCCCTCTACTGAGATGGACCATCATGAAGACGAGGACATTGTCTCCTCATATACCCAAACTCTTCACACTCATAACAACTTCTCGGTGCTGGAGATGGGGGTTGAAGGGAACCCCTAGCACCAGAATGACTATGAAATGAAAGAACCCTAAACCGATGGAGCACGGGATGAACTCTAGGCTGGAAGGGCATTGAGGGATGAATGGCCTTGATGAGAACTGTGAGATCCATGACCCGATGATGCACGATGATAACTTGGGCGAGATGACTAAGTTTGCCTGATTGGACGGCCTCTGCCATGCTGAAACTGACCCCTCGAAGGAGCACTAATAAAGCTACCAGATCCCCGAGGCCTCTTGACCTACCTCTCCTCTCGCTCCTGGTGGAGAACTGACTCAATTTCACGGGCTATGTCAACAACCTCCTCGAAAGTAGCACCCGTCACCCTCTCCCTAGTTATGAGAATCTAAAGCTAATATGTGAGGCCATCAACAAACCTCCTGATCCTCTCTCGATCTGTGGGAACCAACCAGATCGCATGATGAGCTAACTTAGAGAACCTCATCTCATACTGCGTCAGAGTCATCTCTCCCTGACGCAACTACTCAAACTGCCTACGCAGCTCCTCTCGGCGAGACTGTGGCACATACTTCTCCAGAAAGAAAATAGAGAATTGTTGTCAGGTAAGGGGCGCTGCACCAACAAGCCTACGCCTCTCATACGCCTCCCACCAAGTAAAGGAAACTCCAGAAAACTGAAAGGTGGTAAATGCTACACCACTGGTCTCTAGAATACCCGTTGTACGAAGCATCCTCTGGCACTTATCCAAAAAAAACCTGTGCATCCTCGCCCTCTGCACCGCTGAAAGTCGGAGGCTAGAGTCTACCAAACCTCTCTAGTCGATGCTTCTGGTTGTCCGGTATAACTAGAACCACATACTGCTGAGTTGGCGCAACCGTCTAGACTAGAGTTGCCCCCGATGTCTGGAGTCCCTACACAACCTGCTCAGGTGTGCGAGCAACGAGAGTCTAGGTGCCTCCCCCAGCCTTAGAAGTAGCTGCAGCCATAGTAACTGAGACCGCCTGAGCCAAACCGGTACACACTGATAATACTCGTATCAACAGATTCGCACGACAAGAAGTTCAAGAATGTGAAGTTTTTCCCAAAGATTCTGCAGCCTCTCAAGGATAAATACAGACGTCTCTGTACCGATCCGCAAGACTCTACTAAACCGGCTTATGACTCGCAAGACCTATGTAGCCTAGGATCTAATACCAACTTGTCACGACCCCAAATATCCGGTCGTGATGGTGCCTATCACATTACTAGGCAAGCCAATACAAACATCGATTATAGCCTTTTTTCTTTTAATAAACCATTTTCTAACATAGGTTTAAATACTAAATTTTCATAATAAGTGTTTAAAACAACTGAAACGTGCAGAAGTCAATAAAACATAAAAACAACACAGACCAAACATCTGGTGTCACAAGTCTAGAACCTCTAAATACATAACTGACTGTCTAATATATCAAATATCTAAAAAATGCAAAAAGGAACAAGATAGGAAGGAGGTAGCAGGGCTGCGGACGCCATGCAGCTACCTTACATTCTTCGGCAAACTCTAGATAAGCTGAGGACCCTCACTCTGCCGCTCGGGCACCTGGATCTGCACACAAAGTGCAGGGAGTAACGTGAGTACAACAACTTAGTAAGTAACTAAAGTAAATAAGGTCTGAAAGCAGTGACAAGCAGTTAAAAATCATATAATTGAATAAACGACAGGATAACAGATCAAATTCCACAATTTAAAACAAGTTTCGTCATAAAATCTTCAGTTTCAGTTTAAATACTTGAAATCATATACTTAGCAATTTTGCAACAAAGGCTTATTTTAAAAGAAGAGTGAAATCAGTAAAAATATCATAACTGGGCCCCTCGGGCAAGGTATCACTCAGAATATGGCCTCTCGGGCAGCCTCTCAGTCATTTGTGACTCAACTCTCGTCACTTAGTACTCACTCTCAGCACTCAGGCTCATTAATATATCATAATAATAAAAATCATAGTAACCGCTGTGGCGTGCAACCCGATCCTTAGTTTATAGTCGACTACGCTCACTGGAGGTGTACAGACTCTAGAGGGTCTCCTACAGCCCAAGCGTCATATCGCTGCGGCACACAGCCTGATCCAATATATATGTATATATATATATATATATATATATATATATATATATATATATATATATATATATATATATATATATATCGTTGTGGCGTATAGACCGATCTATATAAGTATCGCTGTAGCGTGCAGCCCGATCCATATTTCATACATATATAAATATCCTCACCATTGAGTTCTCAACCTCTCTCAGTCATTAACCTCGCAACCTCTCGGACACAACAGTAGAAATTAGGGAACTCAGTCCAAATAGTCCTCACATTTAAAAGTAGAGTGATAAAACCAGTTTTAAACAATAAACAAGTAAAACATGACTGAGGATATGCTTTCAACAAGTAGAGTGAGGAAAAACAGTAAAAATGCCCCTAAGGGTCTCAACAGGCTGGCACAAGGCCCCAAACATGGCATACAACCCATAATATAGTATAAATGACTAAAGTACGGAATATCATAAGGTTCCAAATCAAATACGCAACTTAATAGCCGCTACAGGATGGACCAAGTCACAAATCCCTACCGGTGCACGGCCACACGCTCGTCACCTGGCATGTGCGTCATCGCATTTATCAAAACAAGTCAAATACCGGGGTTTTGTACCCTCAGTTCCAGATTTACAATGCTTACTTACCTCAAACCGGTGAAAATACTACTCCGCGACGCCTTTGCCCCTCAAATCGGTCTCCATTCGCGTCGAATCTATCCAAAATCAGAATCACGGCGTCAAAATATGCTAAGGGAACGAAGCCCAAGTGAAAATAATCAATATACGATACAAATCCCGAAATTTCCAAAACCCAACCCCCGGACCCACGTCTCGGAACTTGATAAAAATCACATCAACAGAATCCTTATCCTTCGACGAGTCCATACATACCAAGAATACTGAAATCGGAGTCCAAATGACCCCTCAAATTCTCATTTTAAAGTCTCTTAATCTCAAGCCCTAATCCCCAATTATTCTTCCTTAATCTCCACTAATACCATGATTAAACAATGGAAAAATGATCATAAACCCAAATAATGAAGCTTAGGGAACTTACCCAACTGATATCCCTTGCTTTCTCTTGAATTCCACTGCCTTAGCCTCTTTCCCGTCTTAAAAAATGGAGTACTTAGCAAAATTTCGCGAAGAAACAATTTATACCTTCTAGCCCAGGTATTTTCGCATCTGCGGCCAATTTACCACTTCTATGGTACCGCATTTTTGGTCGATAAGTTGCTTTTGTGGTTTTCACTTATGTTCCCCTTTACCGCATCTGCGATGAAATATACTGCACCTGCGCCTTCGCAGATGCAGTCCCATAACCACTTCTGCGGTTCCTGCCAACTTCACCAAATTTTGCTTCTGCGACCAACCCTCCGCATATGCGCAGTCGCACCTGCAGTCTCCAATCCGCAGGTGCAGAAATACCAGAAGCAACAAAAATCTGCAGCTCACCAAAAATTCAAACTTCTCTGTCAACCATCCGAAACCACCCCGAGGCCCTCAGGACCTCAACCAAAAGCACCAACATTTTCCAAAACCTTATTCAAACTTGTTCCAACCTTCATAATGCTCAAAACAACATCAAAACACCAAATTCGCATCGAATTCAAGCCTAAAAATTCTGAATCTTCTAAATTACGCTTTTGATCAAAACCCCAACCAAACCACTTCCAAATGACCTGATATTTTGTACACACATCCCAAATGACACAACGGAACTATTGCAACTCTCGGAATTCCATTTCGACCCCTATATCAAAACTCACCCACCAACCAGAAATCGCCAAAAATCTAATTTCACCAATTCAAGCCTGAATCTACTCCGGACTTCCAAAACCCATTCCGATCACGCTCCTAAGTCCCAAATCACCAGACAAAGCTAACTAAACCATCAGAACTTACATCCGAGTCCTCTAACACATAAGTCAACATCCAATTGACTTTTCTAACTTAAGTCTCCTCAAAAGAGACTAAGTGTCTCAAACCTTACCAAATCCTTTCCGAACCCGAACCAATCAACCCGATCACATATAGATCCATTAGACAAAGCAATAAGAAGCAGAAATGGGGGAAATAGAGCGATAACTCATGAGACAACTGGCTGGGTCGTCACATGACCTTAATCCTATAGGCATAATTCCTAATTAAATAGCATATGGGCAGAAATTTAGACACATTGCCAAAAACAGTTGAGTCAAATATTGGTCCTATATGAATGATTGCTAACACACTTTATTGGACAAATTAACGTATCCTATAGGCAGGATTTCCAAACAACGTAGAACTCAATAGTTTTGGACAAAATGAGCAGAATTAACAGCGTAGATGAAACCCTATAGGCAGGATTTCTACCCAATTTAACAAAGGAAATAAGAAACCCTCCCCTTTTCACTAAATACCCTAGAATCTATTTAAACGAGTTAGAGAATCGGAATGGATTTCAACTCGTCCCTTCTTAATGGTCCTGGAGGAAATTAGGACCTCTACTTATAAGTAGTTCTAGATAGACCCCTAAGGTTTAAAGGAGAAAATACTAAGGCGACAATCAAGAACACATAGGACTTTAGCAAATAAAAGCAGGAAAGAGTAAATAAGAGGCTTAGGTTTACCTTCGCAGATAATGCATGTAAATAACACGACTCAAACACAAACAAGGGCAATATTATTAAATAGGATTCTAAGACATGATGTCTAGGTGAGTATCAGAACACAAGAGACATGCAGATTTATTTATTTTTAAACTTAGAAGCAGGGGCCTAATCAGTTTGCCTATTGATTTTAAGCCTGTTAACCATTAAGCAGTAAACACAAAGAGGCAGTTTCCAGTTTTATAAGAAATTTGATTACCTAAGGCTTGCCTAAGCGTGGGATAATGCACAATTGTTACCAGAACTAATAAAATAGGGTAGAAGATATTTAACCTAAAGCATGTTGTTCTAAGTTTTACAAGATACTGAATTATTACCAGTTTTACTTAAACATGATAACTAGACGTGAGATTGTTTTATATCCTTTTTCATGCATCAGTAGTTTAACTAGGTGTGACTGAGCGAGTATGAACGAAATCCTAAACATGGTATCTAATATGCACATATAAGGTTCATAATGGTTTATATGCAGAATTCCTAAAGCAGGATTTCTAAATGCACATCAGGTTACAGCATGATTTCAATATATGCATAAGTAACGGTTTATTTTAATGTTGTTGTTTATCCTAGAAACATGATTTTTAAGTGATAATAAGGATGTCAAAATGAGATGCTAAAAATAGTATACATGAAACCTAGGAGCATGGTATCTAATGCATGATATGTTTTGCATGTATTGGTCCTAAACATGAATTTTAATGCATATATAGGAAAATATAAACCTAAAGCATGTTTTCTACCCTTTGATAACATGTATATCTACCCTCCCCTTTTCACTAGCCAGCCCCAATATTCGTTTACGATGAATATTACAAACCAATATTGAATGAATTACATTAATAGATAAAGAAAAATAAGAAGTTACACTATAGGGAGCCTGCAAGTAGGCCCAGATTTCCAAAACCTCAACTGCACAGATTGTTTCATAGCCTTTCTCAATATACGGGTGTGTCAGAGTTCCCTAAGGACCTCAAGGGATCCCGGGAAGTGCTCACACCCAGATTTCACAATCATATTTGAGTAAGTGTAGTGTGGAAGGGCCAGCTCTAATGCATCAGAGTTTAGATGGATCTCATAGGGATCCCTAAGCAATCACACATTAGAGGGGCAAAACTTAGGGATCTAAGAATAGGGTGAGAGTGCTCGACATGGTTTTGAAAAAACATTTAAGTAGGAAAACAATTTGAAAAGAGACTTGAAAATAGTTTTGTAAAACAATAAAGGAGTTATTCAATAAGACAGTTTTGAAAAGATTAGGGTAATCAACAAACAACAGACCAACCCCAGGACCAAAACAGTTTCAGCATCACACATAGAACAAAGAACCAAGACAGGTTTAGCACTACAAGCCTTTACATAGGGGTAAATGGGAATTGTGGACAAGTAAATCACATAATGGTAAACACATAAAAGGTATAAGTCTTTGGAATTGGTACAGATATGCTCAGAAACACTGATTAGACATAGTCACAAAATCAATAATGCTTAAGGGGTTTAGTATAGGATCAACATAATTTAAAATCAATCCCAGAATCATACAAGTTTAGGAGTGCAGACTACTTTACAAGGAGATTCATACCAGAAACCAGATAGAGCAAGATCATATGGAGACAGACTACATAGAGGGGGGTAACATGTTCATACTGATCATAAGGAAGGGGAGTACATAACATGATAACAATGCAAAATATCAACTACAGGTTTCACAGCAAAACCATGAGTAAAATTAGACTAGAAACATGATGAATTGAAATAATAAAAGGACCATATTGTTTTTGGAACTTGAATTGAAATCATAACATACCAGTAAATAAGGTAGTAAACACAAAGTGATGAGCAAGAGAGTAAAGTAATCAACCTTGGTTTGCAGCCGGCTGACTTAGAACAATAGCAAGTAACTAGAGAAAAAAGTGCAGAAGAGAGTTTTTGTGTGAGAGAGAGTTTTTGAACATATGTGTTCGTGTCTTTGCGCTAATGAAAGAGCAAAGTACTTATATTTTGAAAATAGGTAAAAAATACGACAAGAATCATAGTTCAGTAGTAATTATGGAACTATGTACTAATTAGAATCAAATCAGTATAAGTACTTCCTTTAATTAAGGAGTTAAATTTAAACGGTAACAAGCAAATACTAAATAAGGAAGGAAATCACATAAGGCAGAATATAACAAATAAGGAAATATTTTCAGCATAGTATAAGTACACAACATGTAATAGAGACTAGGTTCAGCAAATTCTAAACAAGGAAAATACTTAAGAATCGGGTGACAACATGCTCGACCATAGATTAAGGTAAGAAAATATCTTAAAGGTTAAAATCAGTAGAGAATATCACATGAAATCAGTGAAGGATCAGTCACAGAGATTCAAAGATTCAAAAATAGCAAATAGTAATAATTTAGGAGAAATTGACACAAATTTATGAGAACAAGCGGAATAAACACATAATAGGCAAGAATCAGAAACCCTAATAAGCCAAATAGGGTAAAATAACACAAAATTTGGGATTCACATGGAGCATAGCATGAATTGATAGAATAAATATGACATAGGCGGAAGAAGTAAAAGTCATAGATACTGATGAACAAAATAGGGTAAAATCATAGAGAATCATAAGGCTCATGAGAAACAAGCACATATACAGATTAAGCGAACATATTATCACAAAACAGACTCAGAATCCATGATTAAAACCAAGAAACTTAGGGTTTTCAACATAACAACTCAGATAAAAAGAGAAAACTCAAATAAACATTTAAACATAGTGAAAATCATAGATTAATACTAAAATCAGAAGGAAAAGTCATTTTGAAAACGGGTTAAGAAGCCCTGGTTTGAAGATGATGAGTCGTTTTAGAAAAATCAGAAAATCTTTAAGGAAAACAGCAAAATAACTCGGAATATACCCAGATCTATTACTGATACAAGAAATTAAGAGCTAATAGTTAGGGTTTCAGAGAGATAACCTAAAGAGAAAGAGAATCGCCTCGAAACTATAGGTTCTAGCCGGAGATGGCAAGATCTTACTCGAACAGACCAAGATTGGCCTGAGAATGACATGAAAAACCATGGGGGTGAGTTGAACCGCCTCTGGTTCCTTTGAGGACCTCAAGGCAGCAGTAATCCAGTGTAGGAAGGAGCCATGGGGGCTGGGATGGTGGGGAGACCACCATAGTTACCGGCAAGTCAACGGCCGGTGAGAGCTTTAGGTTTTAGCAGAGAAAATTTGACAGGTGAGGGGAGATTGTAACGGCAGAGTGAAAGAGAGGAATGAGGGGGAAGGGGGGTAGTCTCTAGGGTTAATTAAGGAAAGGAGAGATCTTGATCGTTGATTAAAATAGATCAACGGTCCAGATTAGACAAGGGATTGTGTCGGGTAGGATAAGGTATTGGGCCTGGGGTATTTGGGCTGTTTTAATTGGGTTGGGGTCCGATTTAATTAGGCTATAATTGAAATGAAAGTGGCTATTTGTTAAATACCCAATGTAAATTAATTAAAACAATTTACAAAAATAGCTCTTAATTATAAAAATAAATTTCATGCGTAGAAAATAATTTTAAAATGTTTATTTAGTATTTAAAAAATACATATGATTAATTTCTGGATGAAAATAGTACAAAATCATATGATTGGGCTATAATTACAAAGTTATTGCAGTTATAGCCAAAAGGTACCAATTTGGCTAATTATGAAATAATTTGCTCTTAATAGGACCAAAAATAATCCATTACATCAATAAATACTTTTGAAATCATTTGTGAGGTAATTTTGTAATTATTTCTTGGAAATAAAATGCTAGATAAATTAATAAAAATATAGGAAAATTGTGAAAAAATAACAATTGCTAATCAATGCGTGATTTTGAAGACATATATGCAATTTGAAATATTTTTTGGGAAAAATTGGGTATCAACAGCTGCTCCTCTTTATCCGAAAAGGATGAAAGAGTTTGTTAGGTAAAGATATGATGGCCAATTTTGACCGAGCGAAATGGTTCGAGAGACTAGGCTGTATCCTGCACTACAAGAAAAAGGCGGATTACCTGGGGATATTTACCCGGGGATAAAATTCCCAGATTTACCTGCGGACGGAAATTTGAAATTCTTAAATTGTAGAATATCATACCTGCGAATTTAATTTTCCCTGATAAATCCGCAGGTAATTTTGGCGCCATTAGGCGCAAACGTATTACCTGGGGAATTACATAGGGAAATAATCGGCAAATCTTCTATCCGTAGGTAAATGAACACAAAAAATTTCTTTTTTTTTCGTTTGTGAGTCTGCAGAAACTTCCCCATGTAATTGTCATGTGAATTTTGCGGCGGATTATCTCATGGGGATGTACCTAGGGATTTAGTTTTGCTGAGGAATTTTTTTGGGGATTATTTCCTACGGTTTTACATGGGAAATATTTTCTGGGGAATTACCAGGGAATTTATGTGCCTAGGAAAATACCTGGGGATTTATTGTTCGGGTTTCACATTCGAATATTTTCATGGGGATTTATGTGGGGACTTATATATCTGGGAAATTATCTGGGAATTATTTATTGCGGTATTACTTGAGAATTCTTTAACAAGGATTTACTTGTGATTTATCTAGGAAAATTTCTTGGTAATTTACCTCGGAAAATTGCCTGGGAATATCTTGAAGCGTTTGCACCTAAATTTTTTCATGGCGAAATACCCGAGTATTTAATTTCTTGTGTAATTAGCTGGAATATTTTTTTGCAAGTTTAGCTAGAATATTTTTCTTGGTGATTTAACTAAGGATTTCCATCACTCTGGGATTTATCCTTTTATTTTCTTGCATAGGGATTTACTTGCTCCAAGCTTAAGTCAAAATACTATATATATTTGAAAATCATAGATGGTGTATTGAGAGTTTATTACTTACTGAATTATTTTTGTATCAATTTAACTGAAAATTTATTATATTATATCTACTTCTTAAGCTTATTAATTTTGCTATGCATATATAATTGCAAATAAAAAAATATACCAAGCTAATCAGAGGGTACGGGAATAAGTTACAAAGTAAAGAATTATTTTACCTTAAGACTAAGATAAAATAAAATTTATGCTTGGAAGATAATTATCGTATTGGTAGAGAATGTGTTTGAGTTTATTCTATGTGCATACTTTTTATATGTCATCTTTTTTTTAAAGGACCCGGTAGCTAGATCGTATTAAGTATTATGGATGATAAATGATTATCGTTGTGTAGGTAGTGAAAGTGAGGACGATAACAATTGTATAAACGTTGCGATTTCAAAAAAAATCATCGAGTACACACAGCTTTAAGAAACATCTCAATTTGATTTCTTTGAGTCTACAAAATATTTTTTTATGGGAAGAAGTTAGGAATTATGACTTAGTTATGTTGAAAAGGTAATATTTTTAAAAAATTGTTATGTCAAGCTTAGTGAAATTGTTTTGGGTTGAAGATAATTTGATACGACATTCCCACACAACTTTTTTCATTATTTATGGGATAAATTGTTTTATTCAAGAAATTTAATTCTTTTTTTTTAAGAAATATAAATTATCTTTTGTTATGTTAAATTGACATAGATGGTCATAATTAAAATTTTGAAATTACGTAAGTTAGCTTTGAAAGCTCTACAAATTTTATGGTTATAATCTAAACGTTTAAATTTTTTACTCATAATTTACTTCCAAGATAATAAAAGCTTTAATATATACATATTATTTTACAACTAAAAAAAAGAACACAACTAAAAAAAAAAAGAACAGAAGCGGGAAACTTAAGCGCCATAGCAAAAAGAAAAGAATCAAAAACCTAGATCGGTACTTAGAGACGACGGCAACGCTGGGGTATTGTACTCTCTCAAACTTCAATCGGTGTTTTTGCTCTCTCCGTCTCCTCCATCCGCTAAGCTCCTTCATCTCCATCGTTTCTCCCCATTTCTTCTAAATACCCGTAAGCCTCTCTTCTTTTTTATATCTATCTAGTGATTTTCTGTTTTTTTATAAAAATTTGAAGACACCTGACTTCTCCCTACATGTCCGCCTCTATCCAAATTTGTGATTCTTCGAGAGTTGGGATTGGTTGTGTGTTGATGTAGGAGGGTAGAGTTATAGCTTATGCTTCTCATCAGTTGAAGCCCAATGAGAAGAACTACCCTATTCATGATTTGGAGTTGACTGCCATAGTTCACGCATTGAAGATTTGGAAGCATTACTTGTATGGCGTATCGTGTGAGGTGTTCACTAATCATCGCGGTCTTCAGCATTTGTTCAAGTAAAAGGATCTTAATTTGAGGCAGCGGAGATGGTTGGAGTTGCTTAAGGATAATGATATCACTATATTATACCATCCGGGAAAGGCCAATGTGGTGGCCGATGCTTTGAGCCAAAAGGCAGGGAGTATGGGGAGTTTGGCATGTATTCCAGTTGGGGAGAGACCTCTTGCAGTTGATGTTGAGGCCTTCGCCAATTGGTTTGTAATATTAGACATTTCGGAGCCCAGTTGGGTATTGGTGTATGTGGTTTCTCGGTCTTCATTATATGATTGCATTAGAGAGCACCGGTATGATGATCCGCATTTGCTTGTCCTTAAGGACAGAGTTTAGCATGATGATGCTAGAGATGTGACCATCAGGGATGATGGGGTGCTGAGGATGTAGGACCGAATTTGAGTGCCCAATGTGGATAGGCTTCGGGAGTTGATTCTGGAGGAGGCCCATAGCTCGCGGTATTCCATTCATCCAGATGCCGCGAAGATGTATCAGGATTTGAAGCAGCACTATTGGTGGACAAGAATGAAGAAAGATATTTTGGGATTTGTAGCTCGGTGTCTCAATTGTCAGCAAGTGAAATATGAGCATCAGAGACCGGGTGGCTTGCTACAACAGATGGATATTCCTAAGTGGAAGTGGGAGAGAATCACTATGGACTTTGTTGTTGGACTTCCACGGACTTTGAGGAAGTTCGATTCTATTTGGGTAATTGTGGATCGGCTGACTAAGTCCGCGCACTTCATTCCTGTGTGTGCTACCTATTCTTCAGAGCGGTTGGCAGGGATTTATATCCTGGAGATTGTTCGTTTGCATGGCGTTCCGGTTTCCATCATTTCAGATAGAGGTACTTAGTTTACTTCGCAATTTTTGAGAGCCGTGGAGATAGAGTTGGGTACTCAAGTTGAGTTGAGCACAACTTTTTATCCTCAGACTGATGGCCAGTCCGAGCGTACTATTCAGATATTAGAGAACATGTTGCGTGCTTGTGTTATTGATTTCGGAGGGTCATGGGATGAGTTCCTACCGCTTGCAGAGTTTGCTTATAACAACAGCTACCAGTCGAGTATTCATATGGCTCCATATGAGGCTTTGTGTGGGAGGCGGTGTAGATCTCCAGTTGGTTGGTTCGAGTCTGGTGAGGTCAAGCTATTGGGGACTGATTTGGTACAGGATGCTTTAGAGAAGATGAAGGTGATTCAGGAGAGGCTTCGTACAGCGCAGTCGAGGCAAAAGAGTTATGCTGATAGGAAGGTTCGAGATGTGTCCTACATGGTTGACGAGAAGGTTCTATTGAAGGTTTCACCCATGAAGGGTGTTATGAGATTTGGGAAGAAAGGGAAATTGAGTTCTCAGTTTATTGGGCCTTTTGAGGTACTTCGGAGGATTGGGGAGGTGACTTATAAGCTTGTTTTGCCAGCCAGCTTGTCGAGTGTGCATCCGGTATTTCAAGTTTCTATGCTCCGGAAGTATATCGGGGATCCGTCTTATATTTTGGACTTCAGCACGATTCAATGGATGATGATTTGACCTTTGATGTGGAGCTAGTAACTATTTTGGGTCGTCAGGTTCGGAAGTTGAGGTCAAAGGATATAGCTTCAGTGAAAGTGTAGTGGAGAGGTCGGCCCGTGGAGGAGGCTACCCGGGAAACCGAGCGGGAGATGTGGAGCAGATATCTTCACCTGTTTGAGGCTTCAGGTATGTTTCTTGACTCATTCAAGGACGAACGTTTGTTTAAGTTGGGGAGGATGTGACGACCCGGCCAGTTGTCTCATGAGTTACCGCTCCGTTTACCCTATTTCAGCTTCTTTATGCTTCGTTATCTGTGTTTTTGTGGTATCGGGTTGGGCGGATCGAGTCCGGAATGAGTTTGGTGAAGTTGGAGATACTTAGTCTCTTCTAAGAAGGCTTAAGTTAGAAAAGTCAACCGGATGTTGACTTATGTGTTAGAAGGCTCGAAAGTGAGTTCTGATGGTTTAGCTTCGGGAGATGATTTGTGACTTAGGAGCATGATCGGAATGAGTTTTGGAGTTGTAGAGAAGATTTAGGCTTAAATTGGCGAAGTTGATATTTTGGTGGTTCCGGTTGATAGGCGAAATTTTGATATAGTGATCAAAATGGAATTCCGAGATAACAGTAGCTTCGTTGTGTCATTTGGGATATGTGTGCAAAATTTTAGGTCATTCGGACGAGATTGGATAGACTTTTGATCAAAAGCATAATTTAAGAGTTCTTCGGCTTGAATCCTATGTTAAATTGGTGATTGATGTTGTTGGGATCATTTTGAAGTTTTGAACAAGTTTGAACGATGTCATGAGATGTGTTGGTACAATTGGTTTGAAGTTCCGGGTAGGTTCCGGGATGTTTTAGGCCGAAAATCATAGCTGTAGCAGGTCCAGAAGGGTTGCAGGCCTCGAAACCCACCTGCGCGGTCCGCACAAAAAGAAGTGTGGCCGCGGTATGTGCTGTGCCGACCGCACAAAATGCAGTGCGGCCGCGGTGGGGAACATTTCACTGGTCCTACTTCGGAAGCTCATATTGTTTGATCTACAAGGAATTTTGAGATGCTTCAAAAACAAATGTTGTATCCTTCGTGTCTAGTTTCCAAAAAGGTAAAGATATCACAATTTGGACATCTGTAGCGAAGGTTATGGCTAAAATACTAAAGCCTGTCACTGCAGAGGAAAGCCTATGCGGCCCCGGCTGTTTTTGTGCGGACCGCACTGGTTTTGTGCGGACCGCGGTTGATTTTGTAAGGTCTGCGGAGGTGGAAATCTGTGGGGTACTCTATAAATACGAGGTTTTGAGTTTTATTTGATTTTTTGACCTAGCGAGCTCGGATTTTGGCGATTTTTTGAAGGTTTTTCAAGAAATTCATCGGCATAAGTGATTCTAACTCATATTTGGCTAGAGTACATGAATCTATCATTGAATTCATCATTTAATTCGTGATTTGAGATGGAATTTGGGAAGAAAATTGTGAAATCTTTCAAAAATATAAAATGATGATTTGAAGGACCAAATGGTATCGGAATTGGATAATTTTTGTATGGTTAGACTCATGAGAGTATAAGGATTCTAGTTTTGTGAATTTTGTCAAATTCCCAGATGTGGGACCGGGGTCGGGTTTGACCAATTTCTGGAATTTTGTGCTAATTCGATTGTTTGCGCTTGGGCTTTGTTCCCTTAGCATATTATGACGTATTCGTTCTGATTTTGGATCGATTCGACGCGCGTGGAGGCCTATTCGAGGGGCAAAGGCATCGCGAGTTAGAGATTTAGCCGGTTCGAGGTGAGTAATGATTGTAAATGATGTCGTGAGGGTTTGAAACCCCGGATTTGCACATCGTAGTGCTATATTGAGGTGAGACACACGCTTGATGACGAGCGTGGGGTCGTGCACTATTGGGGATTGTGACTTGGTCCATCCCGATTGATGATTTTACCGCGTATTTGACTGAAACTTATTTGTTATCATCATGATTTGGGTTGATTGTCATATTGGGCTTTGTGCCAGCTATTTGAACCCTTCGGGGATTTTTGTTACTATTTCCTCACTGTTTTGACTTATTACTTGAACTCAGTCATGTTATTTTCCATTGTTTTACTACTCAGCCATTTTACTCAGTTTTTAGACTTAAATGATAATTTTAAATGATGTTTTGGGCTGAGAAATACTGTTTTACTATTGCCCGAAGGGCTTGTGATGATTTTTTGGATTCCTTTTGCGGCGTCAGATTCCTCTACCTTGACCTTCCCTTTTCGCCGAGCCTCAGTAACATAATCCTAGGGTATTGCTTTTGAGTTGAATGGAGGTGTGGTTGATACTTTCACAGTGAAAGGTGTGACCAATTTTACTTCAAATTGAGCGGGGGTGGCTACAGGCGGAGCCACCTCCACCTCGAATGGAATTGATGCAGTTACCTCAACCTCGATTGGTGACTGAGTATGTACCATAATAGGAGTAAGTGTGACTGCAAATTTAAAGTCATCACCTTCTCGAATAAGCCCAATCAACCCCTCAGGGTCCCACTCTTCGTTTGTCTCTATCACATGTACACCATCACCTATATGATCAGGGAGGGGGTTGTTGCGGACATTAAGTGCGGCTTCCTTCACCTGTATGACTGATAACTAGGGATTTTAACGTGTTTCATGCTCCTTCTTGCTTATGCTTTTATTATAAATTGTTACAAAATAGTCCCAAAAGGCTCATAAGTTTTGCTTGATTGCAGGTTTGATCGACAAAGTGACGAAATATCAAAGATCGGAGTGAAACCTGCTCAAGTATCAAAGACAAGGCAATCTGAGAGCAAAAAGGCCTAGTGCGACCGCATTCGACTTTGTGCGGTTGCACTAGGTGGTTCAGAGAGTTGGCAAAAATGGGTTTCAAGTAACGCTGCCGCAGTACACATTTCGCGGTCCGTGGTGAAGGTTCCACGGCTGCACTATCATTATGTACGGTCGGCGGAAGAAAGATTTAGAGAGGTGAAATTTGCCATGGTTCAAGCTGCGCGGTCCGTAGTCTTACTTGCGCGGACCGCATTAGAGATCTCCGCGGCCGCGGTCCATTCTACGCAGTCCACGGAGCCCTGGTTCAGAGAGCCTAGAATTGAAGTCCAAGAGCCTAGCGCAGCCGCGGTCCATTTTATGCGGCCCGCGCTGACCCCGCAGGGGTATTTTTGTCCACTTTTTCTAGCCTAGTATAAATAGAATATTTTTCCATTTTTAGGTCATCAGTTATTTCCTGAACAGAGTTGCGCTCGTGAGAAGACCATCTGTAGCCATTTTGGGCATTTTTACTTAGTTTTTATCATTGAATCTTTGTATTTACTTTAGCTTTTAATTAATATGTCTTGTTCTCATCTATTTCTCTATTTTCTTCTTCAAGCATGAGTGGCTAAACCTATTAGCTAGGGTTGTGGCTCAACCCTAGTGTGGGTAGTTGATGGGTGTTGCCATCTATTGTTAGATTGACTATAGGTGTTTGTTATTCGGGTCAATTTTATGGTTTAATCTATGAATTGGTGGTTGCAAACACTAGTTTGTGCTAAGTTGACTTGGCTCTTCTTGAGAAAGAGAGCCTAAGTCTCCAAAATTGACCCAACAAGGAATTGAGATGGACTCAAGAGAATTGATAGTCCCAATTAAAGGGTTAAACCACGATAGAGTAATTACCCAACTTGAACCCTAGTTGTTTGAGCTAATTTGCCTACCCATTTGATCTCGAGAGAGTCAATTGGGCAAAATCACTCTCTCTACCGACAGGTGTGAGAGTGGGTAAAATTGTGCAACGGTTATAGCATATTTCCCCAATCATGTCAATCGAATCTTAAAAGCATTTACCTGTCAATTAGCCACCTAGGTGAAAGTCACTACCCTAGTGCCTTTCTACCCATTAGATTCAACTCTAGCAATTTTCTTATTAGCATAATTTAGTTCTAATTAGTAATTTATAATATTAGTTTGTTAAAAAAATTCAAAAGATGTTACACAACTTTTGGAACAATTACACAACTCTAGTCTAGATAAATACTCGACTCCATTCCTAGCTCTCTGTGGAAATCGGTCCCAACCCTCATATCGGGTAAAAGCTATTGCGACCCTCTCTTCCTACTTTTCAGTAGTTTGGAGTTGGCAGTGATCACTTTTTGGCACCGTTGCTGGGGAGCTAACAGTTTTGGCTATCTATTTAGTTAGTTTTGTGTATTGTTCTTCTTTCCTTCTTTGTTACTTGTTCGTGTCATTACACATGTACCAACATGGCTTTAAACAACGCTAATGATCCTCTTGGAAACGTGATAGCGGGGGAGGAGGTAGATGATCTTGAGCAAGATGAGGTGTCTCTTGCACCTCAAGGTCAACAGAGATGCCGGAATGCCAATGTTTTTCCAAATGACAATATTCCAGACCCTCCCCCGGTTCCTCCAAGAGTGGCTCCCAGAGTATTACCGAACCAGGGCTACGCAAGTGCTATTGTCCCACCCCGAATCCGGGCGGGCAACTTTCAGATAACCAATGTGATGTTGACCTTACTTGAGCAGCGTGGGTACTTCACGAGTGCTGCAAATCAAAATGCCTACAAATATCTCAAGGTGTTCGTAGATACATGCTGGGGGAGAAAACAGACGAATTTGTCCGAGGATACGTTGACATTACGACTTTTCCCGTTCTCACTTCGGGGAAAGGCATTGGATTGGCTCGAGAGACTGCCCAACCATTCCATCACAACTTGGGATGAGTTGGCGGATAAGTTTATTTCCAAATTCTTCTCTCCTAGTCATATGGCGGCACTTCGAGATGAAATACTAGCCTTCAAGCAAGAGCCAACGGAACCTTTGCATGAGATTTGGGAGTTGTATAGAACGATAATGAAGGAATGCCCAAATAATGATATGACCAAGGCCATGATCCAACAAACCTTCTACTGGGGCATAAATACTACAAATCAATGCATTGTTAACCAATTGGCCGGGGGTAATTTTATGAAGCTTTCTTATGAGGAGGCATGTGATGTACTTGATGAAATGGCGGACACTTCTTCAGCATGGCAGAGTAGAGCAAATATGCCTCAAGGTGACCCTACGGTTATCCATTTGCACAAGGAATTACATGATCACGGGCAAGCGATAGCTGAGCTTACAACTACTATGAACCAATTGGCTAAGGCGCAGTTGCAACAAGTTCAGAATCCTCGCCAAGTGAATGCCATGGAGGGTGTTAGTATGCTTGTCAACAAGAGAAGGCAAAGGAGGCAACAAAATCAAGGAAATTCTGAGCAATTTGTTGATGAATATGATGGGTGTCAAAATGATGGTTATGATGACCAAAGTGAGGAGGTACAATATGTCAACAACTATCAAGGTAATAGAGGCGACTCTTCAAACCAACAATGGCGACCACAAGGAAATTGGGGCAATCAACAAAAAGGTGGTGGTAATTGGAACAACAACAACCAAAACAACAATTTGGGTAATCAAAACAACAACCAAGGCAATTATAATGGAAATAACAACAACTGGGGCAACAACAACAATCAAGGCGGGTGGAACAACAATGGAAACCAAGGCATCAGGGGCCAGGCTTTCAAAGGCCTCCAATGTACCAACAACCGAACAATCCACCCCCTTTCCCTTCTCAAGGTCCAAGTTCTTCCGGTAATGATATGAGAAAAATTGAAATGATGTTCGAGTAGATGATGAAGAGGAATGCGGATTCCGATGCACAGTTGGCTTATTACAACACCTCTATCCGAAACTTGGAGGTGCAATTAGGCCAAATCTCTCAGTCATTGAATACTCGCCCGAAGGGTGCTCTACCAAGTGATACGGTAGTGAACCCGAAGGGTGGGAATAACAATCATGTGATGGCGGTTACAACAAGAAGTGGGAGAGGCGGTGATGTGAATACCTCTAAGAAAAAGCAAGTCGTGGATGATGATGTTGTGTTGCAAGATGACGAAGTCCCTTCGGTAGTTGAAGATGTGGTTGATGAAAATATGAACAATGAAGTGAGGATTGATATCGAAGAAGTCGAGGTGGAAACCTAAAACGATGTGAACCCGTCTAGGGAACACATAATTGACATGTCGGAGCCGGTTGTGCCAAAAGCCAAGGCTCCTTTACCAAGACCACCCCCACCTTATCCTCAAAGGCTCGCGAAACAGAAGAATGATAATCAGTTTAAAAAGTTCATTGACATGATGAAGAGCTTATCTATTAATGTGCCTCTGGTGGAGGCACTTGAACAAATGTAGGGTTATGCAAAATTCATGAAATACTTGGTTACAAAGAAGCGTTCTATGGATTATGAAACTATAAAGATGACTCACCAAGTTAGTGCTATAGTGCATTCAATGGCCCTGAAGCTTGAAGATCCCGGTGCTTTCACCATTCCTTGAACCATTGGGAGTGCGGATTTTGCCAAGGCTCTTTGTGACTTGGGAGCTAGTATTAATTTGATGCCCTACTCGGTTTTCAAAACTTTGGGTATCGGGCAACTTAGACCAACTTCAATGAGACTTCAAATGGCGGATCGATCGATGAAGCGACCTTTGGGCATTGTTGATGATGTGCTTGTCCGAGTGGACAAATTCATATTGCCGGTCGACTTTGTGATTTTGAATTGTGAAGTGGACTATGAGGTTCCTATTATCTTGGGCAGACCTTTCCTTGCAACGGGGAAGGCATCGGTTGACGTTGAAGCGGGTGAGCTCACTTTCCGAGTGGGAGATGAAAAGGTCGTTTTCCACATTTGCAAATCTATGAAGCAACCCAATAGCACCGAGGTGTGATCATTTGTAGACCTTGTCACAACTGTGATTGTGGGTGATACCAGTGCTATGATCAACGTGGAGGATCCTCTTGAAGCAGTGCTCTTGAACATGGATGTCAATGAGGATGCAAGTAGAGTGGAGTGCGTGAATGCATTACATGGGATGGACTCTTATTCTTATGAGCCTAGGAAATTGTCTTTGGATCTTGAAAACTGGAAAACTCCACCAACAAAGCCATCAATTGAGGAGCCACCGGTGTTGGAGTTAAAACCACTTCCTCCACACCTCAGGTATGAATTCTTGGGCTCAAATTCTACTTTACCAGTTATTCTTTCTTCTTGCCTTACTAACATGCAGGTTAAGGTCACTTTGGCGGTCCTTCAAAAGCGGAAAAGGGCAATTGGATGGACTCTAGCTGACATTCAGGGAATAAGCCCTGCATTTTTCATGCACAATATTATCTTGGAGGATGATGCAAAGCCTTCCTTGGAGAATCAAAGAAGATTGAACGAGGCTATGCAAGAAGTGGTGAAGAAAGAGGTGATCAAATGGTTGGATGTCGGGGTTGTGTACCCCATTTCTGATAGCTCATGGACTTCTCCGGTTCAATGAGTACCGAAGAAGGGTGGTATGACTGTGGTGACCAATGACAACAATGAACTTATTCCTACTCGGACAGTCACAGGTTGGAGGGTTTGTATGGACTACCGAAATCTAAACAAGGTGACCTGCAAGGACCATTTTCCATTGTCATTGCTTGACCAAATGCTTGATTGTCTTGCAGGGCGTGCCTTTTATTGTTTTTTGGATGGGTACTCGGGGTATAATAAATCTTAATTGCCCCGGAGGACCAAGAGAAGATCACCTTTACTTGTCCATATGGAACCTTCGCTTTCTCTTGGATGCCGTTCGGATTATGTAATGCTCCGGCGACATTCCAAAGATGCATGATGGATATTTTCACCGACATGGTGGAAGATATATTGGAGGTCTTCATGGATGATTTCAGTGTGGTTAGTGATTCCTTTGAAGAGTGTTTAGGTAATTTGGATAGAGTGTTGGCCCGGTGTGAAGACACAAACCTCGTACTCAATTGGGAAAAATGCCATTTCATGGTTGAAGAGGGTATAGTATTGGGTCACAAAATCTCAAATCATGGAATTGAAGTTGACAAAGCCAAGATAGAGGTGATTTCAAGGCTTCCTCCCCCTATTTCTGTCAAAGGGGTGAGGAGTTTTCTTGGGCATGCGGGTTTTTACCGGAGGTTTATAAAAGATTTTTCAAAAGTGGTAAACCCCTTGTGAAAGTTGCTAGAAAAGGATGCAAAGTTTGTGTTCAATGAGGTGTGTATTCAAGCATTTGAGCTTCTCAAGCTCAAGTTGACCACTACCCCTATCATTACCGCACCAAATTGGAGCTTGCCTTTCGAGCTCATGTGTGATGCTAGTGATGTTGCGGTTGGGGATGTTTTGGGCCAAAGGATCAACAAGATGTTTCATCCGGTGTACTACGCAAGCAAGACCATGAATGAGGCTCAAAGGAACTATATAGTTACCGATAAAGAGTTGTTGGCTATTGTGTTTGTTATGGAAAAGTTTCGACCTTATCTTATGGGGTCCAAAGTTATAGTGCACACCGATCATGTCGCCCTTAGGTACTTGATGAAAAAGAAAGACTCTAAGGCAAGATTGATGAGATGGGTGCTACTACTCCAAGAGTTTGATCTAGAAATTGTGGACCGGAAAGGTAGTGAGAATCAAGTGGCGGACCAATTGTCCCGTTTGGAGGAGGAGGGGAGGCCTTGTGATGGCCTTGATATCAATGATTCATTTCCCGACGAACAACTCCTTGCGGTGTCAATGAAGGATATGCCATGGTTTGCTGATGTTGCCAATTACCCTGTGACTGGAATAATCCCGTATGAACTCTCTTCTAACCAAAGAAAGAAGCTCAAGTAGGATAGTTTGGATTTCTAGTAGGACGAGCCATACTTGTTCAAGATTTGCATGGATGGTGTGATTTGTAGATGTGTCCCTGAGGAAGAACAATTGAGTATCTTAGAGGCTTGCCATTCTTCACCCTATGGTGGCCATCATGGTGGGGTGAAGACCGCCTCGAAAGTTCTTAGTTGTGGATTCTATTGGCCCACTTTTTTCAAAGATGCGGGCGATTTGGTAAAGAGGTGTGATGAGTGCCAAAGAGCGGGCAGAATTTCAAAAAGGGATGAGATGCCTCTCAATACCATTCTTGAAGTGGAAATCTTTGATTTTTAGGGCATCGATTTCATGGGTCCATTTGTTAGTTCTTGTGGGAATACTTACATTCTCGTGGTGGTTGACTATGTCTCAAAATGGGTTGAAGTCGTGGCTTTGCCTAACAATGAAACCCGAAGTGTTGTTGCATTTCTTTAAAAGAGCATCTTCACAAGGTTTGGCACTCTTCGTGCGATTATTAGTGATGGGGGGTTTCACTTTTGCAAGAAAGCTTTCGACACATTGCTTTCTAAGTATGGTGTCAATCATAAGGTTTCTACCCCCTATCATCCTCAAGATAGTGGTCAAGTGGAAGTCTACAACAGGTAAATTAAGAGCATCTTGTCAAAGACTGTCAATGCCAATAGGACTGATTGGTCAAAAATGTTGGATGACGCTCTATGGGCTTATTGGACGGCTTACAAAACTCTAATTGGTATGTCTCTGTATCGGTTGGTGTTTGTAAAAGCTTGTCATCTTCCGGTTGAGTTAGAGCACAAGGCCATGTGGGCTTTGAGGAAGTTGAATTTGGAATGGGATGTTGCTGCAAATCTTCGTATTGAACAACTCAATGAGCTCGATGAGTTTAGATTCCATGCCTATTCAAGTTCATCCTTGTATAAGGACAAAATGAAGTACATTCACGACAAATATGCTTGGGGTAAGGAGTTCAAGGTTGGAGATATGGTTCTCTTGTTCAATTCCCGGTTACGTCTGTTTCCGGGTAAGCTCAAGTCAAAGTGGAGTGGGCCATTTGAAGTTGTGTTCGTGACCCCATTTGGTGATCTTGATCTAAGGAACAAACATGGTGAAGTTTTCAGAGTTAATGGGCACCGGGTCAAGCATTATCTTGGAAAATTTGATGACAGCCACGTGATGACACTTCTTCATCTAAAGTGATGTGATGGTAACATGCGTCGTGCTGCGACGTTAAATCAGGCGCTTCTTGGGAGGCACCCCATGTCTTTTTCTTCTTGTTTTCTTTGATTTTCTTTGTAGTGTAGGATTGATTTTTGAGCTAATTGGTTGTGAGATGTTGCAGGGATTGTGTTGATACAGTGCAAAACATTTTGGAAAAATTAAACAGTCTCTGAAGTTGCCAGTGCGGCCGCATTGCACTTTGTACGGTCCACACTGGTGAAGGCTAAATGGGATACTCTCTGAAGTTTGCCACCGCAGCCGTATGGCATTTTGTGCGGACCGCGGTGGACCTCCGCGGCCGTGGTCTGTTTTGTGGGGACCGCGGAGGTTGCCTTCTCAGACTTATTCTGAACAAACCCAGCGCAGTCCGCGGTCTGTTTTTTACGGCCGTGCTGGTAGGTAAGACTGGGTCCTACATGTTTTTCTATAAATAGATCACAGGGGTCATTGGTTACCCTTTTCAAAAAATTGACTCTTAGAGACCTAAAATCTACTGTTACCCTCTCTTTTCACGTAAATCCTTGCTTAGATTGATTCCTTGCATTCCATCTCCACATCTGGTAACATTTCACTCATTTTTCTTTGTTTGATTTTATAATTTCATTTTATTTTCATGTCCATTAGCATGTAGCCTCTTCTTCTCCCCGTAATTCTTAAATTTCTAGGTTAGTTTGGTTTAACTGTTATTCTTTGTGTGCTTTGTGAGTGTAATGAAATATGTAATTGAGTAGGGACGTTAATTAGGCAAAAACATGAACTAATTGCAAGATTTGAGAACCCTAACTCAGTGCCTTGACTTAGCACTCTCTGCGGACCGCGGTGCTATGATGCAGTCCGCAGTAACACTTTGTGCGGAACGCGGTGAGAATTTTTCAGGAAATTGACTTCTTGCCCAGCGCGGCTGCATTGCATTTTGTGCGGTACGCGCTGGCCCACCGTGGCTGCGGTGCTACTTTGTGCGGGCCGCGGTGGTTAGATTCAGAGAAGTAGTTTTATAGACCTTGCCTCAGCGCGGACCGCGGTTGCTTTTATGCGATCCGCGGTGCCCCCAGTGCAGCCGCACTCCTCTTTGTGCGGCCCACGCTACACTGTTTCTGCAATATTTTCTGCAACTTGTGGCTTATGTTCTGCAATTCATTTTCCACATCTCTTTCACTGTCTGTGCTGATACTAACAAGCTAGATGTTGTGCTTGCAGACAATGGTCAAACAAAGAGGTAGAGGTGCAAAACAACCCGGCAGAGGTGAGTCCTCCCGGGGAGGCAAAGGAAAACTGGTAAAACTCACTCCCCAAGCTAGACAGACCATAAAGAACACAAGGAAAGCAATCAAGGATGCTGATAGAGCCTGTGACCAATCAGGGAGTGAGTACATGCCTTCTCAAGACATCTCCTCTGACTCAGTGCCAACTCACTTCGTCTCCAAATTTGGGTTGACTGATGATTCTCCTCCTCCTTCACCCCTTACCCAAGCTCCAGAGCGTATACATTCTGAATCGTCTGAGGGCTCAGCAGCCGGCAGTGGTGATTACTACACTTCCTCCATAGCTTCATTATCCGGGAAGAGTGCAGATGGAGAGGATGGGGGAGATAAGGAGGTACCTGGGGGTGGTGTGCCTCAGGTTAGGGGTGTTTACTGGACTAGAAATCCCGCTGTTTGGGAAGATAGATTCGTCAGCCAGGTGGCATTCCACAAGTTTAGGGAATGGTGGCCGTGAAAAAAGTTGATTCTGGAGAGGAGCTTCATTGACAAAGACTTTCTATCCCTACACCCCAATGTGCATAGACAGTTTCGAGCTCGAGTGGGTTGGGAGAACTTTATAGATGATTGTGTGAAGGCGACTGAGCACATGGTCAAGGAGTTTTATAGCAATGCGGCCCACATCTTGAAGGGAACCAAAGTGACCAAGGTGCGAAACAAAAATGTGGTGTTTATCGGGAAAGCGCTGAATGAATACCTAAGCTTCAATGAAGAAGATGAGTCCCTTTACAATGAAAAGTTGGATATGGGCGAGGAGGTTCGTCCGTGGTTAGCTTCATACCTGGAAATCCCGGGTACTGTTCTAGAGTGGTTGACAACAAGGGCCAAAATCTTTCGGAGGACCCTTAACTTTGAGGCTAGGGGGTGGTTGACTTTTGTATGCAGCCGGCGTGATCCAACTACACATGATCAGACTCTTCCACTTGCCTGGGTTGTTCTAGTTGCATCGATTATGGCGGGATACCCTATCAACATAGGGAATGTGATGTCATGCGTCATTTCTTCAGTAGGGGTTGAGCATGACCGGAACTACCCTTTTCCCAACACCCTCATTATGTATTTCCGGGACTTGGAGGTGGAGAAGAGACCTTTTGACATCAAGGTCAAACCTGTGGCTTCGTTTTCGTGGTATAGTTTGAAGGGGTCAGACAACCCCAAGGACAAGAATTACAAGCCGCCTGCTTCTACCCCAACTGGCCAGTCTGAAAAGCCAGTTGCGGTAGAGCCCTCCGTAGAGCCTATCTCCACTGAGCCTGCCTCTACAGTTGCTAACATGCCTCCCGGACCTTCTACTACTGCTAGTCCCTCTATTTCAGCTGGCCCGGGGATTCCATCTTCCCGGGCCCATCATATCACTGCCCACCAACTGAGCCAGATACTTTATAGCTTGAACAACTGGATGGAGATTGATTCATCCATGTTGTCTACACTGACCTCCACCATTGTGGATCAGTCGGCACCACAGCTAGTGCAGGTGCCCCAGTCTATCGAGGATTCACTTAAGGAGATTGTTGCCAACTAGTAGAAGATCCTTGACTCTCAGGCTGCCTTGGCTAAGGCAATAGATTCCCATGGCAAGGCACTGAAGGAGCTTGCCAGGGAGCACAAGAAGCTGCGTAAGACACGGGCCTCCAAGGAGTCCGTGAAGGCGCTGGGGGCGGATGTTGACAAGTTGAAGGCAGACCAGCTACCTTTAGATCTATTATTCGAGGACCCAGTGCCAGCAGTTGAGCCACGACAGGAGCAAACACAGAGGCTCCAAAGAAGAAGAGGAAGCTCCCTAGTGCAGATGAGGCCATCATCCAGTTGGCGGACCCACTGGAGGCCTCCTCCAGTCAGCCACATGATGTACATGATATATAGCATGTTAGGTCAGGCTCCAATCCCAGCAGCTGAGCAGTAGGATACTGGGAACCAGTCTAAGGTTCCCGCGTATATAGAGGACCCGGGGACCACTGATGATCCTATGTAGACGGACACGGCTTAGGGAGTCCTCATATCCTTTCTTTATACTTGTTGATGCCTATTTGTTTAGTTGGCATTGGGGACAATGCCAGCTTTTATTTGAGGGGGTGCGCCCTACATTTTATCCTTGGATGACTGTATATATATTGATTCAGTTTATACTTTCTTGATTTTCATTTGGTCTGTATATAATTTTACATTTAGTTACTTTTATTGCATTTTTTATCTTTCATTTGGTCTGTATATAAAGTTACATCATTGTATATACTCATTCCCCGTTGTATATTCAAATTCCCCTATTGTATATATTCTTTCTAATTTCGCAATTTTTTTTGTTTTTAGCTCTTAATTATATTCGTAGCTTTTTGTTTCGTTTTTATGCTTTCAATAAGCCTTTGGTTTTCTTAATACCACGGTTCTTTCCAAAGGTGGAGTATTGTGTGAACCGGGTGGCTCTTCCCGATGATAGATGGCGTGACAACCTTCTTAAAGGTTTGAGTACGTTTTTGTTTTTTGTTTTTGGTAGTTTATAGTTAAGGGTACCTTAAGCAAAGCTTCACTTGGGCCTAGCACATTTGCCTTTGATCCCATGGTCAAAGACAAAAATGTTGTGTTTAGGATGGTGAAAGTTGTGACATTGAAACTCTTGTGTTGACCAACAATCATCAAATGGTCTTTCGGGACCATTGTGTGCTCAAATCGTGTCTAAGGTTGTTGTGGGCCCCCGACTATATGTCTTTAGCAATCGTTTAGCTCATGTGGTGAGAAATTGAATTGTGAGTCCAAGTCTCGAGCCAATGGTCTAGAACTTTCCCTGAATGTCTATTGAGGAGAAATCTTAAGTAAAATTTGACTTGAGAAGTGATTATAGGCTCTCCTTGATCCAAATGATAGTTGAACAATTTCATAGCCTACCAATGATATAATCCCTAGTTAACCCTTTGGAGCCTTAAACCTTTTTCTTCTAAGAACCAATGCTACAAGCCTATACCCGTTCGAAAATATACCCTCTCTTGGCACCTGATCTTTCTTTGAGCAATGGCAAAAGTCTAAGTTTGGGGGAAGAGACGAGAAAGGGAACAAAGTGGTAAAAGGTACAAAAGTGAAGAAAAGTAAGGCAATGAAAAAAAAAGACAAAAATAAAGCCCAATGTGAAAAAGAATAAAAGGGGATTCAAGAAAAGCAAAAGAAAAAAAGGTGTGGAAAAAGTTGAAAAAGGAGAAACGTTTTGAATTGCATAAGAAAGAGCGACAATGTGTCTCTCTAACCCTTTAGAAAGAAGTGAGATACTCAAAGAGTCAAGAGAATTGTGCCAAATGAATAAAAGAAGTGCTTAAGGGAAGATGGAACACATTTAGACCAAAACATCCCCTACCCTGAACCAAAAGCCTTCACATTGACTCCACAAAAGCCCTATATGATCTTGAGTTAAATGACGCTTGCATTAGTAGATACTTACATGAGGGGAAAGCATATGGTACTTAGAGCCGGACTTGTGACCTTTCCTTGAGAGAGACGAGTGAATTCCCATTAACCTCGGTTTGTGTGCTAATACTCCAAAAAGGTGAGGTTTGCTTAGGGAGAGTTGAGGATGTGTGAGTTTGGGTTCCACAATGACCAAAGTAATTGAGAGAGTTCTTTGATGTAATGAGTCAACTGTTGATACTCTTGTGTCACACTTGATCCATGGTTTTTCAAAGTTTAAATGTTGTTAATGATTCATTCGTATTGAGGGCAATTGTTAGTCCCAATTGATGCTTGTTGATGTCACTTTAGGATAGCTGGAAATACTTGGATTTTCCCTTAAGGGGTGGGTCTTATTTTGTTTGCTTGAGGACAAGCAAAGGCTTAAGTTTGGGGGAGTTGATAACTAGGGATTTTAACGTACTTCATGCTCCTTCTTGCTTATGCTTTTATTATAAATTGTTACAAAATAGTCCCAGAAGGCTCATAAGTTGTGCTTGATTGCAGGTTTGATCGATAAAGTGACGAAATGTCAAAGATCAGAGTGAAACCTGCTCAAGTATCAAAGACAAGGCAATCTGAGAGCAAAAAGGCCTAGTGCAACTACATTCGACTTTGTTCGGTCCGCACTAGGTAGTTCAGAGAGTTGGCAAAAATGGGTTCCAGGTAATGCGACCGCAATACACATTTTGCAGTTCGCGGTGAAGGTTCCGCGGCCGCACTATCATTATATGTGGTCCGCAGAAGAAAGATTCAGAGAGGTAAAATTTGCCATGGTTCAAGCTACGCGGTCCGCGGTCATACTTGCGTGGACCGCATTAGAGATCTCTGCGGTCGCGGTCTATTCTACGCGGTCCGCGGAGCCCTGGTTCAGAGAGCCCAGAATTGAAGTCCAAGAGCCTAGCGCGGCCGCGGTCCATTTTATGCGGCCCGCGCTAACCCCGCAAAGGTATTTTTGTTCAGTTTTTCCAGCCTAGTATAAATAGAACATTTTTTCATTTTTAGGTCATCAGCTATTTCCTGAACAGAGCTACGCTCGTGAGAAGACCATCTGTAGCCATTTTGAGCATTTTTACTTAGTTTTTATCATTGAATCTTTGTATTTACTTTAGCTTTTAATTAATATGTCTTGTTCTTCATCTATTTCTCTATTTTCATTTTCAAGCATGACTGGCTAAACCCATTAGCTAGGGTTGTGAATCAACCCTAGTGTAGGTAATTGATGGGTGTTACCATCTCTTGTTAGATTGACTATGGGTGTTTGTTATTTGGGTCAATCTATGGTTTTATCTATGAATTGGTGGTTGCAAACACTAGTTTGTGCTAAGTTGACTTGGATCTTCTTGATAAAGAGAGCCTAAGTCTCCAAAATTGACCCAACAAGGAATTTGGATGGACTCAAGAGAATTGATAGTTCCAATTAAAGGGTTAAACCTCAAGAGAGTAATTACCCAACTTGAACCCTAGTTGCTTGAGCTAATTTGCCTACCCATTTGGTCTTGAGAGAGTCAATTGGGCAAAATCACTCTCTCTACCGAGAGGTGTGAAAGTGGGTAAAATTGTGCAACAATTATAGCATATTTCCCCAATCATGTCAATCGAACCTTAGAATCATTTACCCGTCAATTAGCCACCTAGGTGAAAGTCACTACCCTAGTGCCTTTCTACCCATTAGATTCAACTCTAGCAATTTTCTTATTTAGCATAATTTAGTTCTATTTAGTAATTGATAATATTAGTTTGTTAAAGAAAATTTAAAAGATGTTTGGAAGTGATATTTGGAACAATTACACAACTCTAGTCTAGATAGATACTCGACTACATTCCTAGCTCCCTGTGGAAATCGATCCCGACCCTCATATCGGGTAAAAGCTATTGTGACCCTCTCTTCCTAGTTGTTAGTAGTGTGGAGTTGGCAGTGATCAATGACCCTGTTGTCAATCAGCGTCTGGATCTTATCCTTCAATGTTCGACACTCACTAGTGGTGTGCCCCTTCATACCAGAATGGTACGCACAAGTTTTGTTAGGATTGACCCATTGGGATAGGTTTTCTAATGCCACGGCGGGAACAGGAGTGACGTAACCCGCAACTTTCAACCTTTCATACAACTGGTCGATGGGCTCAACAATGGCGGTGTATTGTCTGGGTGACTTACAGTCGAAGTTGGGTCTTGGTCTTGGAAAGTTTTGGCGGGTTGGAGGTGATTGGAAATAGGATGGTTGGGAATTATAGGTGTGATGGACAGTGGCTGGTTGGGAATATCTGGGAGATGAGGGTTGATATGTGGACGGTGGTGTTTGGTATGTGGGTTGAGGGGTTTGATATGTGGGTGGAGGTGTTTGATATGTAAGTGGAGATTTCGGGCCTTGGGCCACCTTTACTGCCCCAACATCTCTCTTCTTTGATAAGCCGCCTGATTGTAATGCCTTATTCGTGGCCTGTAGTGCCTCAAAATTTGTTACCATCCCGCTCTTGATTCCTTCCTTGATCCTTTCTCCAAGTTTGAAGATATCAGAGAATTTATGATTTTCAATAACCATCAACCTTTTATAATATTGCAGATACTGTGCTCTGACGAAGAATTTGTTCATTTGTTCCTCATCCAAAAATGGCCTGACCTTGGCCGCTTCCTACCTCCAACGAGTAGCATACTCATGGAATGTCTTAGTAGGTTTCTTCTTAAGATTCTGAATGTGGAAAACATCCGATGCATTCTCTGTATTGAACCTAAACCAATCCATAAAATTTGATGCCATACTTACCCAATTAGACCATTTCTTGGGATCTTGACTGATGTACCAGGACAAAGCATCCCTAGTAAGACTCCTCATGAAGAGTTTATTCGAATCTTTTTGTCTTTTCCGACCCCAACAAGTTTATCAAAATATGTCCTTAGATGGACTCTAGGATCACATGTGTCGTCAAACATCTCAAACTTGGGAGGTTTGTATCCCTCTGGCAGTTCTACATCCGGCTGTAAGCATAGGTCTTCATAATTCAAACTTTCTATTCCTTTGTCTCCTTCGACACCTTGAACTCAGCTTGTCAACTTCTTGAGTTCTTCAGCCATGTTTTAAATGAGCAGGTCCTTTTTAGAGGATTCTGGTGTATAGGAAATGTGTTGGATGGAGTGAGGTATGATTTCTACGTATATAGGGTTGTTTTGATGGGTGCCAAGGACTTCGGTGTAATGATGGTCATTGGTGGAGTTTTGGGGATCGGGAATGGGTTGTGGTGTGTTTTGGGGAATGTGGTATGTGGTGGTTGGTGGGTACTAAGTTGGTTGATGGTGATGATGTGGCGAAGTCGGTATTGGCAATGGATTGAGATTTTGGGGTGGAGTTGCATATTGATTTGGTGCGGGAGGATTTTGTGGATGTTGGTTTTGTGCGTTCAGGGGAGGTGTTGGGTTCTTTGTGTTTTGCTGGTGGATGTCGGGGACATTTAGGGGTGAGTGACAAGTTTTCCAAGTTGCGAACCTGCTCAAGTTCTCCTTGCAATTCCAATATCTTTTGTTCCAATCTCAGGACTAGATCATTTGGGGACGGAGTACTACGACCATCTGAGGTTTCTGTGTTCTCAAAATTCTCCTTTCGGATATCACTTAAGTCGTCCATTTTTGCTTTTCCTCTGCCTTTTGTGTTGCTTGGAGGAGGAGGAGGAGGAGGAGGTGGAGGGCCTCTAGATCTGGTGTGGTATGCTGACGAGGCTAGTATGAGTGAACCAACCTAAGGGGATGGTAATAATAAAAAAATAAGCAAAAACAAAAGGTAACAAGTCAGTGAGGATCCTGAAATGTTTGCAGTATTTAAACACATATTGTGGAAATATAAATTGTTGTCTTAATTTGGGAGCCTTGTTGTGCTGGAGGTAGGCCTAGCGACAAAAAGATTTGGAGAAATTTAGATGCTAATAAATGCTTCATTTCATAATGCAAAAGTAGACGAATCACAAACGGCACTAAGATAATAGAAAAAAAAAGTCACTATTGGTACTTGGCCTTATTACATTTTTGGGAAGCAAATAAATCTAATCTATTTGGTCTCGGAAGGGCCTTCCTCAGTTTGAATGCTCTTGTCGATCAAATCTTTCAGTTCGCGTAGGTTCATCAGTAAGAATGCCTTTGCCAATTGTCCTCCTTCTTTTCCCTCGGTGTTCTGGCAATCGTTGACTCTCTTCCTCACTTTTCCTTCCAATTCCAACAAACTGTATACCAGATATTCCAGCTTTCCGCTAGCCTTGATGGCTCTCTCTTTCCATTCATTGATTTGATCGCTTGATGAAAGATTCCTCCACCAGTCTAGCAAGAGTGAGGGTGTGCTAACCATGCCGAAGCTGGGGACCTCGTTTCTCATTTTCTGCAAAATAAAAGGGTTAGGCCCTTCTCCCCCACCAGACACGACTATTTATACATTCATGATTAGCATATTGGCATTTAATTCTCCAAATTAATGCACAGAACGTGGTTGTGTCCGTTGGGATTATGGAAACCCCGATGGACTCTGGATAAGGCTCATATTAAAGGATCCACTGATCTGACTAGGTTTGACCATGATGCATGCACAATTTCGATCAGAGTAAGGTTACTATAGGGTTTTAGACTGGTACCCTCAAACGGATAACTTGAGGGGGAAAGGCACGGAACCGTCGACTGCACCGTTGATCGACTGGTTTTACCGCATATAAGCCTTCCCAAATTTAAGGGTAATAAATAGGAAGAGCGCAACCACTCATTAAGCGTTGCTATATGATTTGATACGCATCAGTGGAATATGATGTGGAGCATGATTTATGTAGCAACTAATAGCATGTAGTCAGGTATTTGCACGTAGGAAAAAAATAAATACAGTATTTAAATAATTGAAATATAGTTACGGAAAAGGAAAATAGAGAGACAAGTCAGTTTCAAGAATAAAAGAAACATAAATGTTTAAAATAAGCAGTTAAATTCAAATAAGGGGAAATGTTACGGGGTAAAACATGCTTGGACTGATTCACAAAAGACAAGTTCATTATGGTAAGAGCCTAAAGGTATCCCCAGCAGAGTCGCCATGCTGTCGCACCCCCTTTTTTCCCTCCGTGGAGAGAAGTCCGGGTTTCGACGTTCATGGAGGAAATAACTCGTTTCCTTTTGGGAATTGGGTATTTGAAGAGTCGCCACCGAACGGATTATGGTGCGTTAGGTCACCCAGAGCGATTAACTCTTGGATTGGTTTGCATTACCAGAGATTTAGGGTAAGGGCTCGAAATAACCTTGAGGAAAGGTATTAGTCACCCCTCTCGGTCCACAACGGTGGGTCCCGGCCGAACTTATACTTATGAACTAGTCCATTAACAAATAAATAGTTTTAAATACATAATTATAAATAATAGCACATTCCGGACATTACATGACTCAAATAATGAGACAAAGGAAAGGCTTAAACAAATTGTATACACATGGAAAGTAAAGGGAATTTGGGAAGGAGGGGTCCTAGGTTGGATAGCCTAAAGGATCACCCCACGCAATATCCGGTAAACACTCCTCAATAAGGGGCTACACGTGACATTAGCGCGTAGTCTTCATATTCATATCTACCCTTCCCACCCCTTAGTGGTTATTAAGCGAATGTTATTTAGTGATCTCTATATGTGATGTTACCCGTCCCTTCTTAATGGTCCTGAAGGAAATTAGGACCTCTACCGATATGCAGTTCTAGATAGACCCTTAAGGTTTAAAGGAGAAAATACTAAGGCGACAAGCAAGAACACATAGGACTTTAGCAAATAAAAGCAGGAAGGAGTAAATAAGAGGCTCAGGTTTACCTCCGCAGATAATGCATGTAAACAGCACGACTCAAACACAAACAAGGGCAGTATTATTAAATCGGATCCTAAGACATGATGTCTAGGTGAGTACTAGAACACAAGAGACAAGCAATTTTTTTTTAAACTTAGAAGCAGGGGCCTAATCAGTTTGCCTACTAATTTTAAGCCTGTTAAACATTAAGCAGTAAACACAAAGAGGCAGTTTCCAGTTTTATAAGAAATTTGATTACCTAAGTCTTGCCTAGGCATGGGATAATGCACAATTGTTACCATAACTATTAAAATAGGGTAGGAGATATTTTACCTAAAGCGTGTTGTTCTAAGTTTTACAAGATACAGAATTATTACCAGTTTTACTTAAACAGGATAATTAGACGTGAGACTGTTTTATATCCTTTTCATGCATTAGTAGTTAGCACTTACCCATATTTCCAAAACCTCAACTGCTCAGATTGTTTCATAGCCTTTCTCAATATACGGTGTGTGTCAGATTTTCCTAAGGACCACAAGGGATCCCGGGCAATGCTCACACCCAGATTTTACAACCATATTTGAGTAAGTGCAGTGTGGAAGGGTCAGCTCTAATGCATCAGAGTTCAGAGGGATCTCATAGGGATCCCTAAGCAGTCACACATTAGAGCGGCAGAACTTAGGAATCTAAGAATAGAGTGAGAGTGCTCGACATATTTTTGAAAAAACGTTTAAGTAGGAAAATAATTTGAAAAGAGACTTGAAAATAGTTTTGTAAAACAACAGAGGAGTTATTCAATAAGGCAGTTTTGAAAAGAGTAGGGCAATCAACAAACAACAGACCAACCTCAGAACCAAAACAGGTTCAGGATCACACATAGAACAAAGAACCAAGACAGGTTTAGCACCACAAGCCTTCACACAAGGGTAAATGGGAATTGGGGACAAGTAAAGCACATAGTGGTAAACATAGCAGGCAGAAGTCTTTGGAATTGGTCTAGATATGCTAAGAAACACTGATTAGACATAGTCATAGAATCAACAATGCTTAAGGGGTTCAGTATAGGATCAACATAATTTAAATCAATCCCAGAATCATACAAGTTTAGGAATGCAGACTACTTTACAAGGAGATTCATACCAGAAACCAGATAGAGCACGATCACATGGAGGCGGACTACATAGAAGGGGGTAACATGTTCATACTGATCCTTAGGAAGGGGAGTACATAACATACTAATAATGTAAACATATCAACTACAGGTTTCGCAACAAAACCATAAGTAAACGCAGAATAGAAACAGGATGAATTGAAGTAATAAAAGGACCATATTATTTTTGGAACTTGAATTGAAATCAGAACATACCAGTACAGAAGGTAGCAAACACAAAGTGAGGAGCAAAAGAATAGAGTAATCAACCTTGGTTTGCAGCCGGCTGACTTAGAACAATAGCAAGTAACCAGAGAAAAGAAAGCAGAAGAGAGTTTTTATGTGAGAGAGAGTTTTTGAACCAATGTGTTCGTGTCTTTGTGCTAATGAAAGAGCAAGGTACTTATAGTTTGAAACACGTAGAAAATAAGGAAAGAATCATAGTTCAGCAGTAATTATAGAACTATGTACTAATTAGAATCAAATCAGTATAAGTACTTTCTTTAATTAAGGAGTTAAATTTAAACGGTAACGGGCAAATACTAAATATGGAAGGAAATCACATAAGGCTGAATATAACAAATAAGGAAATATTTTCAGCATAATACAATGACACAACATGTAATAGAGACTAGGTTCAGCAGATTCTAATCAAGGAAAATACTTAAAAATCAGTTGACATCATGCTCGACCATAAATTAAGGTAAGAAAATATCTTAAAGGTTAAAATCAGTAGAGAATATCACATGAAATCAGTGAAGGATAAGCCACAGAGATTCAAAGATTCAAAAATAGCAAATAGTACTGATTTAGGAGAAATTGACACAAATTATGAGAAAATGCGGAATAAACACATAATATGCAAGAATCAGAAATCCTAATAAGCCAAATAGGGTAAAATCACACAAAATTAGGGATTCACATAGAGCATAGCATGAATTAATAGAATAAACATGACATAGGCGGAAGAAGTAAAAGTCATAGACACTGATGAACAAAATAGGGTAAAACCACAGAGAATCATGAGGCTCATAAGAAACAAGCACATATACAGATTAAGCGAACATACTATCGCAAAACAGACTCAGAATCCAGGATTAAAACCAAGAAACTTAGGGTATTCAACATAACACCTCAAATAAAAAGAGAAAACTCAAATAAACGTTTAAACATAGTGAAAATCATAGATTAATACTAAAATCAGAAGGAAAAGCCATTTTGAAAAGGGGTTAAGAAACCCTGGTTTGAAGATGAAGAATCGTTTTAGAAAAATCGGAAAATCTTTAAGGAAAAACGCAAAATAACTCGGAATATAACCAGATCTATTACAGATCTTAGAAATTAAGTGCTAATAGTTTGGGTTTCAGAGAGATAACCCAAAGAGAAAGAGAATTGGCCTAGAAACCACAGGTTCTAGCCAGAGATGGCAGGATCTTACTCGGACAAACCAAGATTGGCCTGAGAATGACATGAAAAATCATGGGGGTGAGTTGAATCGCCTCTGGTTCCTTTGAGGACCTCATGGCAGCAGTAACCCAGCGTAGGAAGAAGCCTTGGGGGCTGGGATGGTGGTGAGACCACCATAGTTACCAGCAAGTCGACGGCCGGTGAGAGCTTTAGGTTTTAGCAGAGAGAATTTATGAGATGAGGGGAGAGTGTAACGGCGGAGTGAAAGAGAGAAATGAGGGGGAAGGGGAGGGGTAGTCTCTAGGGTTAATTAAGGAAATGGAAGATCTGGACCGTTGATTAAAATTGATTAACGGTTCAGATTAGACAAGGGATTGGGTCGGTAGGATAAGGTATTGGGCCTGGGGTATTTGGGCCATTTTAATTGGGTTGGGGTCTGATTTAATTAGGCTATAATTGAAATGAAAGTGGCTATTTGTTAAATACACAGTGTAAATTAATTAAAACAATTTACAAAAATAGTTGTTAATTATAAAAATGAATTTCATACATAGAAAATAATATTAAAATGTTAATTTAGTATTTAAAAAATAAGCATGATTAATTTCTGGATGAAAATAATACAAAATCATATGATTGGGCTATAATTGCAAAGTTATTGCAACTATAGCCAAAAGGTGCCAATTTGGCTAATTATGAAATGATTTGGTCTTAATAGGACCAAAAATAATCCATTACATCAAGAAATGCTTTTGAAATCATTTGTGAGGTAATTTTGTAATTATTCTTGGAAATAAAATGCTGGATAAATTAATAAAAATATAGGAAAATTGTGGAAAAAAAATACCAATTGCTAATCAATGCATGATTTTGAAGACATATATGCAATTTGAAATATTTTTGGGAAAAAATTGGGTATCAACATAGTGTTTTGCTCGATAGCATAGATTCTTGAGGGGAAGTAAGGTGTGTTACCGAGTTAAGGATTATCTAGAAATTCAATGGTGGAATCTTTGAAGGTACAAGACTTCTAGTGTTCTAATTCGCATTCTTCGCATTCAACACAGGGGGGGGGAGGGGGAGGGGGGATCATATGAGGAAACGGAAATAATGACTGCCACGTCGATCGGGAAACAAAAAACAGGAAACATAATTGCATCATTCGGATCAAGGACTGCGCGGCCAGTCCCGTAGAAGCAAGTTGTACAAGATAGCCATAAGTAATGACAATTTCTTTTTAGCATAGAAAATGCTTGTGTACTTTTGAAAATAGAAGGAATTAAATGAAATGAAATCCTTTTATTTTTATCTTGTTTCTTATATGAACGTTGAACTAACTTTGTCATTTGAAAGTTAAACAAGTACTTCAAATACTAGTGCGGTAATGAACAGGAGACGTCCTCTTCAAGAGAACCGTAAACATAAGAGGGTCCTCTCTTATGAAAACCCTCATGTTAAAGGGTTGGTTTCGAAAGAATTATGCCCGGAATCAAAATGCCTTTGGGAAAAATGCACTCGGAGACGTACACGAAAGGACACAAAAAGTAAACTTGAAAATACTATTAGAAACCCTCACGTAAAAGGGTTAATGCCCGGAACCAAAGTGCTTTGAGGAAAATGCATCTGAGGCTGCACATAATAAAATGCAAACAGAAAAACGTGCGTAGAATTCTTAAGCAAATGCAAAGGTTAAAGACTTGCATGGATATTCAAACGAAAGTGAGACTCAAACAACACTTGATAAAAAAATATGTCTTTATTTACAAAAACGTGCAAAAACAGCAAAGGTACAAGAATTGGAAAAACAAAATCCAAACTGTAGTATCTCTAGAACTAGGGGGAAGAGAAGTATCCACGTTCCCGAGAGAAGTAGATGGATCCATTGATAGCTCGACATTTTCCCCAGTTTGGACTTCAACATCATCGTCCTCAAATTCCTCTCTAGTTCCCGAGAACTCAGAACCAAAACTAGAAGGTCCAGGAGCATCAAACTGTGCTAGGAGTCCATTTTTTGCAACTAACTCAAGCTCACGGGCCTTAGAAATTTCAGCATCAAAATCAATGATACCAGCTTTGGCCTATTCCAAATTTTTCTCCTCATCATGTACATGGCATAAGTTTTCTCAACAACAAGGGAAGTTGTTCGGCGCTTAAGTTATTCTTTGAGTTGGGTTAACTCGGTAGAAAGGCTTTCCGGGGCAGACCTAACAGATCTGTGGCTAACATCAAGATCGCGGACAGTTGAACTAAAGAGCCTATTATGCTCGATAGTTTTCATGTACTTCTCTTCCAGTTGGGTGTGTTTCTCCCATACAGCAGCAAGCTCTTCAATTTTGGAGTTCAAGACTGCCTCTAAGTTAGCCACTCTTTCAGCGGAGGCAGCCTCGCGTTCGATTGCAGCAAGAACGACATCATGGATTTCAGCCCATTTGGCCTTGGCCCATCAAACCTAACCCTCAAAGGGCCAATTTCTTAGCTAAGTGTTACCATCTCTTGCTTGCTTTGCTGCAAACAAGCCTCCAATGCAACAGCCTCGGCAGCTTTGGCTTCCAATTTTGAGAGGCGAATAACGGCCTGGTCCCGTTCTACCAAAAGCTGGTCCCGCTCAGAAGTAAGCTCCTCCTTCTTCCGTATCAACCTCTAAAGGCCCTCGAAAGCAAGAAAGTTGGCCTACCAAGCAAGAAGGATAAAAATCAGTATATGCTCATATTAAAATAGAAGAAATAATGAAGGGAGAAAGGAACGTACCATTGCAGCATTGTGCATGGTGTTGTTCAATAGACACTCTCCCGAGAGTGCCCGAATCTTTTCCCAATCTCTCTGAAGACAAAGGCTTCAGATAATTAGTAAGCTCCACCGGCCAAGAAAGCAGGTTGCACTCGGTAAAGACCGAAAGGGTAATATTCCTCCTTCTTTCTGGATCTTCAGAAGGGATAGCATATTTTTGCCCCAATTCCTATGAACTGGGGACTAGTGAAGAGGAACACCCTCTTCGTGGTCAGATACGACCGATGGAGATGATGTAGAAGTTGATGGTGGAAGAGTGGATGAAGATGGAAGTGATGTAGCAGTTGCTGGTGTTGGTGAAGATGTCGATGAAGTTGGTGGAGTTGAAAGGTGAGAATCAGCTGCATTAAATGAAGTACTGGTAGTTGGGTTCTCGCAAACAAAAGATGATAGGGACCTGGTACTCAGCCCCGCCATACCGGGCATAGGAATTGGGGCCTGAAAATGGGAGTTGGCATTATTTACCAAATCAAAATCTCCCCAAAGCGTCGAGGTGTCGTCCTTGGTTAGTGTAACTGTCTCAACAAGTTGAGCATCCTGTTGAGATGATTAGGATCGTCATCTTCTATGTAGAGAAGCTCCTTCATCACTAGCTTCTTCATCATCATCAATCATCATGGTATCTATGACTGGCCGGAAGGAGGACCAGTCACCATCTCTACCGGAGATGGTTCAAGGGCATCAATCTTCATCCTCTTATTCTTTTCCCCGGTCGCGAAGGAACGTCTCCTCTTTGGTTATTTGTCCTCTGGCCGAGTACTCTGTAAAGAAGAATTTGTGCCCGAAGCAGGCCCGGAGATACCTGTTCAAGTAAGCGCCTCCTGAAGTAGCCTTGTCGTATCAGCAGGATCAGCCAAGACGTCCTCCTCGGGGACATCAACAGAGCCCGCAGGTAAACCTAATTTCATAGACAAGTCGGAAAGGTTCAATCAAGTTCTTCACATGAAAAATGGAAGCAAGGTAAGTTTAAATTACCGTAATTTTTGGTCTTCCACCTGTATTTAAGGTCTAGTTCTTTTCACAAACAAGTTTGGGTTGTTGTAACGTCCAAGATCTTCTGAACCTACCGCTCCAAACCTTCGACCACCGGTGGGTTCCATCGAGTTGCTGAAACATGCGAAGGATGAAGGATGAATACGTCCATAGAGGAATATTTAGTAAAAGTAAATATTAAATGAAGATCTTATGAGTGCGGTTCCAAGCGGCCAGAAAGGATGAAACCGTTGTCAGAATAATATTGTTGGTGGAAACTTCAACGAACCATTCCATCTACCCACGGTCGCTATCATCATCCATGCTAGTCAACAGAGCATGGTGGCCACGTTTGCAGAGGTTTATCATTCCCCCACAGAAGATCTTGGGAGAGTAGAGATTCATTATATAAGCTAAGGTTAGCCCTTCTCTAGTCTCCTGGTACAAACGCCGAAGGTAGGCGACCGTTCTCCACACAGAAGGACTTACTTGTGCCAAACACACTTGGTAGCGAAGGCAAAACTCTACAATCATGGAATCAAGCTTTTCACTCAAAGAAAATGCACCCAAAGTTAAGGGATACGTGTAAAAATATGTAAAACCCTCCATGGGAAGGGTCACTCGCTCCGATAGATCAGGAGCAATAATATCCAACTCATAGCAGCGGCAGTCTTCCTTCACAACAGGAATGCTAGAAGGACGAATGGAAGAAAGGTATATGGGCATACAGGAATGCCCATGTACGAGGGTTAGAAATAGGGAATTTCTCTTCGAAGTCTTTTATGGTAGTAAGACTTCTAGGGATGATGGAACCCACCATTGGAGGAATAAAGTCTTCAGCTTTGTTCTTGTTCTTTGAAAAACTGACACGCTTTGAAGAAGAAGCCATTGAACGGGATAAGGAAATGATTTTTTGTTTGAAGAGAGTTAGAGAAAAGATGTAGAACAAAGGTGCAAATCAGAAGCTTGAAAAATTATAAAGTGCAAGGGAGAAAGGATAATGTGTATATGTAAAGGTTTTGCGGCTAAATTCATGGCCATGATCACCTCGATAATCGGCAAAGGTTGTGCTGAATCGTGGCTTGACGCGTATTCGGGACATTAAATGCGGAGAGACATGCATCTAATCAACCATTAGAAGCCTTCAGACGGAGTTATAGTAATTCCCGCCAAAAGAGTGATTCTATCAACTTCCTGGTAACAAAACGTTATGTCACCGGAAAGCAGGGGGACTATCTGTATAGGATAAAATATGCTATGACACGTGTTCATCTAAAGGAAAGACGCGTGGAGCCTAAGACGGGGGTGGCCAAAGACCGAACACAGCTATTTCGCTTGTCACCGGAAGGAACAACATTCATAAAGGTGTGTTAAATGCTTTGCGTCCATTAGCATTTAATAAAGAATATTCTGCGACGACCCGTTATAGGGAATTTGGCATTTATGTTCACCGTTACATCTTCATCAATGACCCTCATAATTGACATTAAAGGAGGTCGCGATCCTATGACCTGCTTCCCTAGACATTGCTATAAATAGTGAGTTCAGTTATTATTGTAAGGGACACGAATTTCTGGCAAACTTACACTATATTCTATACAAAGCTTAATATAATCTTACTTTCTCACTTTTTGATTTCACTATTGTTGTGCCCGGAATCCCTATTCCCGGAACTGTCACTTCTACTGTTTCATCTACATCTTAAGGTTAAGTATTGCATAATTCTTCGATTATTTTATTATTTCAGAATCAAATTAGTTTACTTGTCTATAAATCACGTATAAATTTAATTGTATCATTTTACGGGTAAACAAATATCACATAATAGTCCTAAGTACCAACATCCAAGGCAACATAACATATGGCCTGGCCATATATCATAAACAAAAGCAGAAAAGCTAGTGGAGTGCTAAGAAATCAGAGAGGTTGTCATCAGATGACTTGTACTTTAGATTTGCCAGAGTTAAATATGAATAAGTTTTGAAAATCTAAAATGACCTTTAGTTAACACAATTAAACCAATAACTAATAATTAATTCAGAATCTATTTATATTAATATGAGAGGCAAAGAATTTCTTTTATGATAAGTGGCATAATATTAAATTGACACATATAAACTTTTTTGGACAATTCTCCAACTTTATTGGAGTTTCAAATTTATTAAAAAAATGTAAAGGACACGTTTTTTCAAATTTCAAAGATTCAGAATTTTTAAATTTTTCAAACAATATAAACCACCAACTACTCCCATAGTCCCATTTCCTCCATTCCCCCTCCTCACAATCAGTTTTAAAAATAACTGAACTTCTCCTCTTTTATATATTAGATTAGATTTTAAAAAAATGTACAGTTCCCTTTCTTCTCACCGAAAAATTTGTCGGGGAAAATTCCACCCCAAAATCGTTTTCTAAAGGAAGCATCTAAACACTGATTGTAGCATTCGAAACTACTCCAGGTAAGTGCTTCAGTTTGGGTTAACATTATATTGTCAAGTGGCTCATTACAATCTAACGAAACATGCAAATTTTCTACAGAATAGGGACACTGCTTTCACTGTCTCACTACTTGATATAACAAATAGGTTGATGTATATATATGTAGTTTGTGAACAAAAACTGAGGGATTAGACAATGAATATCTTTAGTATGACAGTGGGATATCATGCACACATGATTGTGGGTTTTATTTGATTTTTAAAATGTGCAATGAAAGATCTTCTCACTTTGATAAGTTTTATGGATATCATTTGTCCCCATGGATATTTAAGGATATCGCATAGATTTTTAGCATAGCTTAAGGATGTTTTCGGGCAAAAGATCTAATTCTTCGTTTCTAAAATTAATTCTGTATTACTAGACTAAGTTAGTCAATTTACTAGGATCCATTTTTCTTATATAAATTCAAAACCATCGTGATATACTGTGTTTGTATTGACGTAATGCAAAAACTTTTCACTTCTTTAAAATATTAAAACACACGAGAAAGAATTTCTGAAGTTTTTGTTTGTTTTCTCGACTTAAATAGCTAAAGAAAGATTCTTTTTTCCAGAATTCTTTCATATCAGTTTAGCCTTTATTTTTAGCAGATGGGGTTGTTCTTAAAAAGGGAGTATTCTCATTCAAGCTCATAAAGTATTAGGAGTGATTAAACTATAGGGATTAAAATTTGTAATTTGCGCGACTGTATATGCAAAGAAACATTACCCTTCCAGTTAGTTTAAGCATGATTTTACATTTGTAAATGTAATATATTGTCTGTGTTTTTTTGCCAAATTCTATGTTCAACGGATAATATATTTCTCAATTTTCTTCCTCGTGTGCACAAACCTTTCACTGATGTTAATATGAATTTTGAAAAGATCCAAACTCTAATTTAGACATGCTCCCACGGGTAGTAAATCATTACAAAGTCATGTAAATTTCTTTTGCCTCATCTTATAAAAGGTATTTCCGTGTTTTTTCATGTCTTACAAAATTTTTGAACAGTATATAATACTGAAACGTGAATTAATTCTAAAAATGTGTTTAGTTCATGCATAATTTTGGGATACTTACTTATCAACGAGAAGTTTACTCTTGAAAATAAACGTACATATGATTAGTCCATTTATCCTCTTTAGCCTTTAGCGTCAAAATTGCAACATATCCTCTCCTATTTTATGTAAATATTTAGTATCTGATATGCTTTTAAGAATTCATCTTTGTTGGAATATTTTGGTTGGATTTTTCGCATCGCGCGAGTTGATAATTCAGGAAGTATGAAGTCATATATCAATCGAGAAACAACAACTTTAGTTGAGGAAGACAAAAATCATACAAGTTTATACAAAGTTTGTTCTTTGATCTTTGATCTTTGATTTTTGATCATTACATGAATTCATTTGTTATATAAAGTTTCTAGCCAAAGAGCCAAGGCAGAGAAAGCAGATACTTTCATGAAAATTGTAGTGAAAAGTGAGACCAGTTGTAATTGCTTAGATTCACATTTAAGAGAAAGGAAGGAGTTCGACGAGAATGTTTTTTTTCATGAAGCTCATTATATTCTTTTATTTTGTGTAATAAAGTCGAACTAATTGAACAAGAGATAGTGCTTTTGTTGCATATATTGTAGAGTCTTAAAGATTGTGACTATTTTTGTTGTACCAAATACTGTTTAAGAAGAAGTACCTTTAGGTTGTTACTTTCATTAGCGAATACCATATTATGTTTGATTACTTTTCATTACCATATATTATTTTTTTATTTTATAATTCTTCGCACGTCGTGGGGTACGGATACTAGTAGCAATAATAGCACATCACACTCCAACAACTATGCACTATCACATTGAGCAGTAGTGCAGTCGATTTTAACAAGACCCTAACTTTGTTTCCAAGAGTTCTTACAACTTTCTCGTGATATAACTGAATGAGAAGCCCAAAAAAAACGAACTCAAGCCATAATGGAATTAATTTGATTATCTATCACGACCCAATCTTGGGGAGCAGAGCACGGTATTGCTTTAAACTTATGAGTGAGCTAGTGAACCAATATTTTCTCTCATTCTTAGACTTGGACAATGCATGCTTCATGATGAAAATAAATCTTTAAGTCAGCTCATTGGCCCAAAACCTTCTTAAACACTTTAAACATAATTTCATGATTACAATGACAGTGCTCTAAACATAAATACGTGACTCACACTGAGAATTTATATCTTTTGAGAATTATATTCCATTATAGTATTTTTCATATTGGATGAAATAAAAGTAAAATTAAATTTTTTACCTTAATTTTTTATGGAAATCATTTTATTAGTTTCTAGAAACAAATTTAGTTGGTTTTGAATATTTTTTATTCTCCGTTTTGAAGTTCGATAGGAATAAGATAAAAACTGATATTAGGTATTTGCGCAATTAGACTATTTTTTAAGGTCATGAATAATGTATTATGTTGCATGATATTTGAGTACAAATCAACATATTGTTTTACTTTGTGCGAGCTATTAAAGCAAATGCAACTCATATATCCAAGTTAATATAAGACATTAAAATACTTTTGTATAACATAATATTTTCTTTTATTAAAAATCAATATTCATCATTTTAGGAGCTTGTGCTCTTTAAAAAATTTATTTTATAACTCGTTATATAGTTTAACAATATTTATATTATTCTTAAAAGTTTATATTATAATTTTATATATATATATATTCATTAATATGAAGTATACTTGCAATATGCATACCTTAAACTAACGTAATTTATAGAATTCATTAATCTCTGTCTATCTATACTATATTAAAAGTGGGAAGCTCCTAAGTATAAAGTTAAATTACAAAAATACCCTCTACGTAAACACAACTGTTTATCCGTAAAACGGTACAGTTGAATTTGTTTGTGGTTTCTAGATAAATGAATTAATTTGATCCAAAAAATAATGAAATAACTGATGGAATATAAAATACTTAGCCTTAAAATGTAGGTGAAACGACAGAGCTGATGAGTCCGGAAATAGGATTTCCGGGCACAATAATGATAAGATCAAAAAAGCGAGAAAGCAAAATTGTATTAAAATTCTTTATAGAACGTAGTATAAGTCCTTTACAATGATAACTTAGCTCCCTATTTATAGTTATGTCTAGGGAAGGAGGTCCTAGGATCATGCTCTTCTTTAATGTCAATTATGAGGGTCATTGATGAAGATGTAGTGGTAGACATAGATGCCAATTTCCTTGTCACGGGCCATCGTCCTTAATGCTGCAAAATATTCTCTATTAAATGTTATTGGGCACAAAGTAGTTAATACTCCTTTTATGATCGTTATTCCTTCCGGTGATAAGCGAAATAGCTACATTCGATGGCCATACCCATCTTGTGTTCCACGTGTCCTTCCTTTAAGAGGCCACTTGTCATGTCGTATTTTTCCCTATAGAGATAGAATCCCTGCTTTTTGGTGATACAATCTTGTGTTACCGGGAAGTTGATAGAAATACTTTTTTTGGCGGAAATTACTAGATCTCCTTCTGCAGTCTTCTGACGGTTAATTAGATGCACGTCTCTCCGCATTTATTGCTCCGAACACGCGTCAACCCACAATTTAGCATAGCTTTCACCGTTTATCGAGGTAATCATGGCCATGAATTTAGCCGCCAAAACTTTACTTATATGCATCATCCTCCTCTTATGTACTTCATAATTTCTCAAACTTCTAACTTGCATCTTTGTTTCCCAACTTTTCTTTAATCCTCTTCGAACCAGAAACCTTCCTTCCTTCTACTCCAATGGCACCCTCTTCAAAAAACGTGCTATTTCTTCAAAGGGCAAGAATGTATAGGAAAAAATACAACATGTCACGTGGACGCTTAAAGAAAGGACACGTGGAACCCATGATGGGGATGACCACCAAATATAGCTATTTTGCTTGTCACCGGAAAGAATAACAATCATAAAAGGAGTATTAAATTCTTTGTTCCCAGTAACATTTAATACAGAATATTTTGCAACATTAAGAATGATGGCCCATTACAAGGAATTTGGTATTTATGTCTAACATTACATCTTCATCAATGTCCCTCATAATTGACATTAATGAAGGGCATGATCCTAGGACCTCCTTCCCTAGAAATAGCTATAAATAGGGAGCTCAGTTACATTGTAGAGAATACGAATTTTCTAGCTAACTTACACTACGTTCTATAAAGAGTTTTAATACAAGTTTGCTTTCTCGCTTTTTTGATCTCATCATTATTGCGCCCGAAAACCCTATTCTCGGACTCATCAGCTTTGTTGTTTTATCTACATTTTAAGGCTAAGTATTTTATATTTCATCACTTATTTCGTTATTTTTTTGATCATATTAATTCACTTGTATAGAAACCACGAATAAATTCAACTGTACTGTTTTATGGGTAAACAGTTTGGCGCCCACCGTGGGGCCTAGACAGTCGTGTAATTGAGTTGATACTTGCCATTTTTACTAATAAGCTTTGATTGTTCTGTCCTAGAAAAGATCATAATAAAAAATGGCAAACAATAATGTTAACAACACTCAACAATCCTAAAATTCGAGGGGATCAACCTCATTTCGAGGATTCAATCAGTGACACCCGCAACGAGGGAAATGATGCAACGTCGGTGCATGATAGGCAATATACTCGACATGTTCGAGAAACAACTACTGACAATGCTGATAAAGAGCATGTCGTCGATGCGGTAAGGGTCTTAAAAGAGCAACAGGCGATTATTCTAGGTCATCTTACGCGGCAGGATAAGGTTATGACGGAGCTGAAACAGGCGTTGTCGGGGGATTTGAATAATGAAAAAAGGCGAGATCCAATTCCTCCTGATGTCCCCTCAAATCAAACAATGCAGAGAGTCGACAACAATACTCCCAGGGGTGAAGTCAGTTCCGACAAAGTCGAAAATAAGGATCAATGATAATCAGGTTGGCTTTTTGTCGTCGACCAAAGGATAGGAGAAGAACATAGAAAAAATGAAAGATGATGTTGACACGGACAGACGGACTTCGAGGGGCCGGTTTTTTCCCTACGAGCGGACAGAAAGTCGTGGCAGGAGCTTCCGACAACAGACAAGTTCACCGTTGATAGAAAGACCGATCGTGGTCGGACCAATAGATTGCTGCAGGATAAAGAAATTTCGTGGTCGCGAGATTCTTCTTACCCAAAGTTATCAGAATATAACTTCAACGTTAGTGTAGTGAAGTTGGTTTCATCCATAAGAAATATCAAAGAGGCATGATTCCTGAGACCTATGGGGTGATATCCCAGCTAGAGGGATCCCAATTTATGGTGTAAATACCATGGCACTAACGGCCACCGAACTAGAGATTGGTGACACCTCCAGGAAGAAGTGGCAACATTGTTAAAGAATGGTCACCTAAGAGAATTCTTGAGTGACCGAGCTAAAAACAATTTTGGTCGGAACAGGGACGACACGGAATCCTCAAAATCAGGAGAATAACCCCCACACTAAATTATCAACATGATCTTCAGAGGGAATAAGATTAGTGGGGTCATCTTTTCGGCAACAGAGAAGACAAAAGTATCAATAACTCATAGTAAAAGGCTCCGGGAAGACGATATCACATTTACGGACGAAGATGCAGATGGATTGCTGCTACCGCACAATAACGCACTGGTAATTTCTTTAAATGTGTTAGATTTTAAAATTAAATATGTTTTTTATGGATCCAGGAAGTTCAACTAATATCATACAATGGAGAGTACTGGAGCAAGCAAAACTCACCAGAGGCATTATCCCTGCAACGAAACTCCTCGCTGGATTCAACCTCGCAAACGTGACTACCCGGGGAGAAATTTTGTTGCTCACAAACGCAGGGAGGTAGTAATGAAGACAACTCTCTTCGAAGTGGTAGATGGAGATATGGAGTATAATATCATCTTGGGAAGATCATGGTTGCACGAGATGAAAGTTGTGCCCTCAACATATCACCAATTGTTAAAGTTTCCTACACCCGAAGGGATCAAACAGATAAGGGGTGATCAACCGGCAGCAAGAGAGATGAATGCAATTTTGGTCTCTAGTAGCAAAGGAAAGGAACGTACGGCATAGCAGTTACTGGAACTGGCACTTGCCCCCGAACTAGAGGAAGTTAGCCCAGGGAAAGAAAAGTCGGAACAATATCATGTACCAAGGTATTTTCAAGTACCAGAAGAGACGGACACGATAAAGTCTACGATAGAAGAACTAGAGCAAGTTGCGTTGTTTGAAGAATTCCTAGAAAGGAAATTCCATTTGGGAACAGGACTGCACCTGGAGTTCAGGTCTACTTTTATTTAAATCCTTAAAATTAACGCCGATTGTTTTGCATGGTCGCACGAGAATATGACAGGAATCCCGATGGAGATAGTTGTACACAAGTTAAGCTTGGATCCCAACATACCTACGGTAAGGCAAAAGAAGCACCCTATTACTAACGCAAGGAATAAATTTGTCAAAGAATAGGTAACCCGTTTACTTAATATTGGTTCAATCTGAGAGGTAAGATACCCGGACTGGCTAGCCAATGTAGTAGTAGTTCCTAAGAAAAATAATAAATTTTCGCATGTGTGTAGATTATAAGGATCTTAATAAGGCATTCCCGAAAGACTCGTTCTCATTGCTAAATATCGATCAAATGATTGATTACACGGCCAGGCACGAGTTAATGAGTTTTCTCGATGCTTATTCTGTGTACAGTCAAATCAAGATGAACCCGAAGACTAGGAAAAGACTTCGTTTATAACGAATTTTGGTACATATTGCTACAATGTGATGCCCTACGGGTTAAAAAACGTCGGAGCCACTTAATAAGGCGTGCTTGAAAGACTCGTTCCCATTACTGAATATTGATCAAATGATTGATGCTACGATCGGGCATGAGTTAATGAGTTTCTTCGATGCTTATTGTGGGTACAATCAAATCAAGATGAACCCAGAAGACCAGGAAAAGACTTCATTTATAACAAATTTTGGTAATAATTGCTACAATATAATGCCCTTCGGGTTAAAAAATGCTAGATCCACTTATCAACGGCTCATGAATAAGATGTTCGTAAAACCAATAGGAAAGACTATGGAAGTATATAGACGATATGCTCGTTAAGTCTTTGAATGCATGTGACCACCTGAATCATTTGCAAGAAACATTCGACATCCTGAGGGAGCATAATATGAAATTTAACCCCGATAAGTGTGCATTCGGGGTCAGTTCGGGTAAGTTCCTAGGATTCCTAGTCTCACAAAAATCCCGACAAAATCAAGGCCATAGAGGACATACCAAATCAATTGTCTAACATAAAGAAGTCTAGAGGCTCACAGGGAGATTGGCAGCTTTGAGCAGGTTCATTTCCCGATCATCAAAAAATGCCATCACTTCTTCACACTACTCAAAAGGAAAAATAATTTCGAATTGACACCAGAGTGTCAACAAGCCTTTGAAAGAGTTGAAGAAATATTTATCAAGCCCTTTGTTGCTCTCAAAACCAAAATAAGGTGAAACATTGCTACTCTACCTTGCGATTTCAGAAGTTGCGGTAAGTGCAGTTTTAGTATGAGAGGATGAAGGTACGCAATTTCCCATTTATTATGTTAGCAACATTTTAACAGGAGTAGAAACTCGCTGCCCACATTTGGAAAAGCTGGCCTTAGCTCTCGTAGTCACCGCTCGGAAGTTGATGCTCTACTTCCAATGCCACTCGATGGCTGTGGTGACAACTTTCCATTTGAGGAGTATCCTACATAAACCCGAGCTCTCGGGTAGATTGACCAAATGGGCCGTCGAAATGAGTGAGTTTGATATAGAGTATAAACCGAGGAATGCAATTAAGTCGCATGTCTTGGCTGACTTCGTGGCCGATTTTAGTCCGGTACTATTGCCTCTGGCACCCAAAGAGGCAATAGTGGTGTCAGAATTGACATCGAGTGTTTTGACCTTATTTAAGGATTGAGCTTCAAACATAAAAGGGTCTGGGGCTCAGAATAGTCTTTATCACGCAATCGGGGGATACCTTAAGGCAAGCCATCAGAACGATTCCATTAACTAACAATGAAGCAAAGTATGAAGCTTTGATTGCAGGGCTCGAATTGGCCCGGGGGCTTAATTTCGAAGTCATCGAAATCAAATATGACTCACAGTTGGTGGTAAATCAGGTCTACGGAATTTTTGACACCAAAGAGGAACGTATGCAACAATACGTGGTAAAGGTTCAGGCATTATTGTCATGATTCTGGGAGGGGTCAATTAGTCATATCCTGAGGGAAGATAACGCGGAAACAGATGCGATGGCTAATTTGGGCTCATCGATAGAAATCCATGGACCGAAATCAGGGATGATAGTGCAACTGATGAACTCCTTCTTGGACACAGATGGTTATTATGAGGTGAATTCGACTAGTTTGGTCAAGGACTAGAGAAACGAAATAATCAATTATCTCGAGCATGGAAAGTGTCCAGAAGATCCCAAAGCATCAAGAGCATTACACACCAAAGTTGCACGTTATAGCTTCAAGAAAGGTCAATTGTACAGAAAATCCTTCCAAGGACTGTTGGCCTGGTTCTTAAGAGCATTAGAGGCTAACTATGTCATGAGAGAAGTACATGAAGGGATATGCGACAACCACTCGGGTGCAGATTCTTTGGTGCTGAAATTAGTTCGGGCAGGATATTCCTGGCCCCGTATGTAACAAGATGCCAAAGACTTCGTATGAAAATGTGATAAGTCCCAACACTACGCAACACTAGTATATCAACTGGCAGAACCATTATATTTAGTTCTGTCCCCGTGTTCATTCATGAAATGGGGGATGGACATCGTTGGACCGCTACCACCGGCTCCTAGAAAGGTAAGGTTCCTTTTAATTTTGACTGACTATATTTCTAAATAGGTGGAAGCATGTCCTTATTATAATATCGGAGAACGTGAAGTGGTCAACTTCATATGGGAAAATATAATTTGCAGGTTTGGAATACCAAAAGAGATTGCATGCGATAATGGGCCGCAATTTATCAACGCAAAAGTTACAAAGTTCCTTGAAGATTTGAAGATAAAGAGGATCACCTATTCACTTTATCATTCGAGCGCAAATGGTCAAGTGGAGCCAACAAACAAAGTGATTATTTAGAATATCAAGAAAAGGTTGGAAGCACCAAAAGGCAACTGGCCCAAAGAATTATCTGGGGTTCTATGGGCCTACCGAACAATGGCCAAGTCAAGCACAAGAGAAACCCTTTTTTACCTTGTGTACAACGCAGAAGCTTTGATACCGATGGAAGTAGGGAACCAACCTTAAGGTATTTCCAGGCGACGAAGAATCAAACAACGAAGAAATGTTAATCAATTTGGAGTTGCTCGAGGAATGCAGGGACTTGGTGCATGTAAGAATGGCGGCTCAAAAGTAGAGAATTGAGCGATACTATAATCGAAGAGCTAATTTTCATTAATTCAAAGTGGGGAGTTTAGTTCAAAGGAAAGCAACTCAAAATACCCGGGAGCTTAATACGGGGAAGCTGGACCCAAGGTGGGAAGGTCCCTATCGGATTTCAGCTATCACTGGAAAAGGCTCGTATGAGTTGAAGAACCAGAACGGAGACCAGTTACCAATCAACTAGAACGTGGCACACCTCACAAGATATTATTGTTGATAAAAATTACCCAAACGGAAAGTATGTGCTGCACTCTTTTTTTCCTTCGTTCAGTTTTGTCCCAATTGGGTTTTTTGGTAAGGTTTTTAATGAGGCAGCGATAGAAAGCATACTATGAAGACAACAGCAATAAGATCTCTGATGCCAAGGCTTAACTCGAGGATGGTTAGGTAATCTTTGGCTCTAGAGCAAATTCCTACTGAGAAGTTAAGTTTGCTATCGGACAAAGGTTACCCGACCGTTCACAAGAACAAATCACTAGAGGATTGTAGATAATCTTCGCTCGATAGCATGAATTCCTAAGGGGACATAAGGTGTGTTGACGAGTTAAGGTTTGTCTAGCAATTCATTGGTGGGATATTTAAATACACAAGACTTCCAATGTTCCAATTCACATTATTTGCATTCAAACACTAGGGGGCATGATATGAGGATACGACAACATTGAATGCCACATCAACTGGGGAACGAAAATCTGGAAACATAATATTTCATCGGGACCGAGGACTGCCCAATCAACCCCGTAGAAACAAGTTGTACAAGATAGCCACAAGGAATGACAATTTTTTTCAGCATATCAAATGCTTATGTACTTTTGAAAATAGAAGGAATTAAATGAAATGAAATCCTTTTGTTTTTATCTTGTTTCTTGTCTTAATGATAAATTAATTTTTCCATTTGAAAGTTAAACAAGTACTTCAAATGTTAGTGCCATAATGAACAGGAGACACCTCTTCAAGAGCAATGTAAACATAAGAGGGCCCTCTCTTATGAAATCCCTCATGTTAAAGGGTTGGTTTCAGAAGAGTTTTTGCCCAAAATCAAAATGCTATCGGGGAAACTGCACCCGAAGGAAGTATAAGAAAGGACGCAAAAGGTAAATTTGTGCAAATACTTATAAAAACCCTCATATAAAAGGGGTAATGCTCTGTATCCGAGACTACACATAGCAAAGTGCAAAATGAAAATGAGCACAAAATTCATAAGCAAACACAAAGGTTGAAGACTTGCATGGGTGTTCAAACGAAAACGTAACAAAAATAAGACGAAAGTATGACTCAAAGAATAATTGAGCAGAAGAACATTTTTATTTACAAATGCGTGCAAAAAGTACAAGATAAGAAAAAGAAAAGAAAAGCTAAACTGCAGCATCTTTAGAACCAGGAGAAAGAGAAATGTCTGCATCCTCGGGAAAAGCAGGTGGGCTCACCGGTGGCTCAACATTTTCCCCGGCTTGGTCTTCGTCATCATCATCTTCTGACTCCTCTCCAATACCTGAAAACTTGGAACTGGAACCGGAACCAGAAGCATCAGACTGCGCCGGGAGTCCATTTTCAGCAACCACCTCAACCTCTCAGGCCCTAGCAATTTCAGCATCGAAGTCAAGGATACATGATTTGGCCTCTTCCAAGATTTTTCTCCAAGCTATACACGATGTAAGTTTTTTCAACAATAAGGGAAGCCGATCGACGCTTGAGTTTATCTTTGAGTTGGATTACTTCATTTGAGAGCCTATCCCAGGCGGACCTAACAAATTGGAGGCTAACATCAAGGTCGCAGACAATTGAACTAAAGAGACTATTATGCTCGATAGTTTTTTTGTACATCTCTTCCAACTTGGCATACTTTGCCTCCATAGCAGCAAGCTCTTCTATTTTAGAGTTCAAGGCTGCTTCTAATTCAGACACTTTTCCGGCAGTGGCAGCCTCACGCTTGGTTGCCGCAAGAATGGCATCTTGGACTTCAGCCCATTTGGCCTTGGCTACATCAAATCTAACCCTCAGTGGGCCAATCTCATGGCTAAGGGTTATCACTTCTTGCTCGCTTTGCTGAACACTAGCCTCCAAAACAACAGCCTCAGTGGCTTTGGTTCCTAGTTCCAAGAGGTGGAGAACAGTTTGGTCTCGTTTTGCCAAAAGCTGATTCCGTTCAAAAGTAAGTTCTTCTTTCTCACAAATCAACCTCTATTGGCCCTCGGAAGCAAGAAAGTTGGCCTGCAAAACAAGATAAATAAAATTTAGTGCAAATTCATGCAAAAGTCGAAGAAATAGCAAAGGTAGAAAGGGGCGCACCACTGCGGAATTATGCATGGCATTGTTCAGCAAACACTATCCCAAGGGTGCTTGGATATTTTCCCAATATTTCTCTAAAGCCAATGGCTTCAGATAGTTAACAAGCTCTACCGGCCTCCAAAGCAGGTTGCACCTGGTGGAGACCGAAAAGGGTAACACTCATCCTCCTTTGTGGATCTTCATAAGGGTCAGCATAATTTTTCCCCAAATTCCCATGAACTGGGGACTAGGGAAAAGGAGTACCCTCTCCGTGGTCGTATGCGGCCGGTAGAGATAATGTAGCAATTACTAGTGGAGGAATGGATAAAGATGGAAATAATGTAGAAGATGTTGGTGATGGCGAAGGCAAAGATAAAGCTGATGGAGTCGAAGGATAAGAAGCAACAACACTGAATGTAGTGCTGGTAGGAGGATGCTCTACAACCAAAGATGGAAAGGATCCGGTACTCAGCCCCGCAGTACCGGACATAGCAATTGGGGCCCAAAAACGGGAATTGGCATTATCTACCAAGTCACACTCTCCCCACAATGTCGAAACATCGTCCTCGGTTGGTGAAACTATTTCAATAGGCCGAGCATCCTGTTGAAATGACGAGGATTGTCGCCTTCTGTGTAGAGAAGCTCCCTCATCACTAGCTTTTTCATCGTCATCAATCATCACAGTGTCTATCGCTAGCCTAAATGGGAACCAATCATCATCGCCACCGGAGATGATTCAAGGGCATCAATCTTTGCCCTCTTATTCTTTTCCCGGTCGCAGAGGAACGTCTTCTCTTTGGTTGCTTGTTCTCTGGACGGGGACTCTGTGAAGAAACGTTTGTGCCCGAAGTAGGCCCGTAGATGCATGTTCGAGTAAGGGCCTTATAAAGCAGCTTCGCTGCATCAATAGGGTCAGCCAAAACAACCTCCTCGGGGACATCAACTGAGCCTGCAGGTAGACCTAATGTCATGAACAAAGTTAGGAGGGTTCAACCAACCTTTTCACATAGAAAACGAAAACAATGTAAATTAAAGTTACCATGATTTTTGGCCCTCCACCCGTACATAAGGGCCAGTTCTTTCCATAAGTGAGTCTCGAGCATCATAACGTCCAAGATCTTTTGAACCCACCAGTCCAAGCCTTCTACCACCGGTGGGATCCATCGAGTTACTGTTTCATACATATATTGAAAGATCAATACAATCATGAAATAATATTTAGTAAGGGAAAATATATTAGAAATAAATCTTACGAGTATGATTCCAAGCGCTCGGAAAGGATGATGCCGTTGACGGAAAGATATTATTGGTAGAAGTTGCAACGAACTATTCCATCCACCCAGGGTCGTTGTCATCATCCATGCTAGTCAACAGAGCATGGTGGCCACGTTTGTAGAGGTTTATCATACCTCCCCAGAAAATCTTGGGAGAATAAAGGTTCATCATATTAGCTAATGATATCCCTTCCCTAGTTTCCTGACACAAGCATCGAAGACAGAGAACCGTCCTCTATACTAAAGGGTTTACCTGTGCCAAGCACACTTGGTGTAGCGAAGGAAAAAATCTGCAATCACGGGATCAAGACCTTCGCTCAAAGAAAACACACCCAAAGTAAAAGGATACATATAAAAATATGTAAATCCTTCCCTGGGAAGGGTCACTCGCTCCCATAGGTCAGAAGAAATGATATCAAAATAATGACAGTGGCAGTCTACCTTCACAGTTGGAATACTGGAAGGACGGATGAAAGAAGGATACCTACTAACAACCCATGTACAAGATCTAGCAGTGGGAAATTTTTCTTCAAAATCCTTTGTGGTGTTAAGTTTCCTTGGGATGATGGAACCCACCGTCGGAGGAGCAGAATCTTTGGTTTTGTTCTTTGTTTACTCGTAAAATGGTACAGTTGAATTTCTTCGTGGTTTTTAGACAAGTGAATTAATTTGATGCAAAGAATAACAAAATATCTGATGAAATAAGTACTTAGCCTTAAAATATAGATGAAACGGCATAGCATATGAGTCCGGGAATAGGGTTTCCGGGCACAATAATGATGAGATCAAAAAAGCGAGAAAGCAAAATTGTATTAAAATTCTTTAAGTAGTGTAAGTTAGCCAGAAAATTTGTATCCTCTGTAATGATAACTAAGCTCCCTATTTACAGTTATGTCTAAGGAAGGAGGTCTTAGGATCATGCTATGCTTTAATGTCAATTATGAGGGCCATTGATGAAGATGTAACAGTAGACTTAGATGCTAAATTACTTGTCACATGCCATCGTCCTTAATGCTGCAAAATATTATGTATTAAATGTTACGGGGTGCAAAGCATTTAATACTCCTTTTATGATCGTTATTCCTTCCAGTGACAAGCAAAATAGCTACATTCGGTGGCCATCCCCATCTTGCGTTCCATGTGTACTTCCTTTAAGTGGCCACGTGTCATGTCGTATTGTCCCCCTACTTTTCGGAGACACAATCTTATGTTACCGAGAAGTTGGTAGGAATACTTCTTTTGGTAGGAATTACTAGAACTCCCTCTGCAGTCTTCTGACGGTTGATTAGACGTACGTCTCTCTGCATTTAATGCTCCGAACACGCGTCAACCCACGATTTAGCATAACTTTTGCCGTTTATCGAGTTAATCATCGCCAGGAATTTAGCCACCAAAACTTTACTATATGTATAATCCTCCTCTTATATACTTTATAATATCTCAAACTTCTAACTTGCATCTTTATTTCCCAACTTTTCTCTAATCCTCTTCGAACTAGAAACTTTCCTTCCTTCTTCTCCAATGGCTTCCTCTTCAAAACGTGCTAGTTCTTCAAAAAGAAAGAATAAAATTGAGAATTTTGCTCCTCCGACGGTGGGTTCCATCATCCTAAGGAAACTTAACACCACAAAGGATTTTGAAGAAAATTTCCTACTGCTAACTTTCATACACGAGGTGTTAGTAGGTATCCTTCTTCCATCCGTCCTTCCAGTATTCCAACTATGAAGGAAGATTGTCGCCGTCATGATTTGGACATCATTGCTCCTGACCTATCAGAGTGAGTGACCCTTCCTAGGGAAGGATTTACATATTTTTATATGTATCCCTTTACTTTGGGTGCATTTTCTTTGAGCAGAGAGCTTGATCCCGTGATTGCAGAATTTTGCCTTCAGTACCAAGTGTGCTTAGAACAGGTAAACATTTCAGTATGGAGGATGGTTGCTTGCCTTTGACGTTTGTGTCAGGAAATTGGGGAAGAGATATCATTAGCTCGTATGATGAACCTTTATTCTCCCAAGATTTTCTGGGGAGGTATGATAAACCTCTACAAACGTGGCCACCATGCTCTGTTGACTAGCATAGATGATGATAATGACCCTGGGTGGACGGAACGGTTCGTTGCAACTTCCACCAATAATATTATTCCGTTAACGGCATCATCCTTTCCGAGCTCTTGGAATCGTACTCGTAAGATTTGTTTTTAATATATTTTCTCTTACTAAATATTCTTTCATGATTGTATTGATCCTTCAATCTTCGTATAAAATAGTAACTCGATGGATCCCATCGGTGGTAGAAGGCTTGGACCAGCGGGTTCAAAAGATCTTGGACGTTACGATGCCCGAGACTCGCTTATGGAAAAAACTGGCCCTTAAGTATGGGTGGAGGGACAAAAATCATGGTAGCTTTAATTTACCTTGTTTTCGTTTTCTATGTGAAAATTTGGTTGAAACCTCCTAACACTGTTCATGACATTAGGTCTACCTACAGGCTCAATTGATGTCCCCGAGGAGGATGTTTTGGCTGACCCTGCTGATACAGCGAAGCTGCTTTACGAGGCCCTTACTCAAACATGCATCTCCGGGCTTACGTCGGGCACAAATGTTTCTTCACAGAGTCCCCGTCCAGAGAACAAGCAACCAAAGAGAAGACATTCCTCTACGGCCGGGGAAAAGAATAAGAGGGCAAAGACTGATGCCCCCGAATCATCTCCAGTGACAATGGTGACTGGTTCTCCTTCTAGGACGACCATAGACACTATGATGATTGATAACGATGAAGAAGCTAGTAATGAGGGAGCTTCTTTACATAGAAGGCAACGATCCTCGTCGTCGTAATAGGATGCTCGACCTGTTGAAGTAGTTTCACCAATCGAGGATGATGTCTCAGCATTATGGTGAAAGTGTGACTTGGTAGATAATTCCAATTCCCATTTTCGAGCCCCAGTTGCTATGTACTATGGGGATAAGTATCGGATCCTTGCCGTCTTTTGTTGGAGAGAATCCTCCCACCAGCACTGCATTCGGTGCTGCTGATTCTCATCTTTTGACTCCATCAGCTTCATTTCCGCCTTTACCATCACCAGTAGTTGCTACATCATTTCTATCTTCATGCATTCCTCCACCATCAATTGCTACATCATCTCCACCGGCCGCATCCAACTACGGAGAGGTACTCCTCTTCCTCAATCTCCAGTTCATGGGAATTTGGGGCAAAATTATGCTGCCCCTTTTGAAGATCCATAGAGGAGGAGGAGGAGTGTTACCCTTTCGGTATCCACCGGGTACAACATGCTTTGGAGGCTGGGGGAGCTTGCTAACTATCTGAATCCATTGGCTTCAGAAAAAGAATGGGAAAATATCCAAGCACTCTCGGGATCGAGAGTGTTTGTTGAACAATGCCATGCATAATGTCGTAGCGGTGCGCCTCTTTCTGCCTTTGCTATTTCTTCGACTTTTGTATGAATTTGCACTAATTTTTTCCTATCTTGTTTTGCAAGCCAATTTTCTTGCTTCCGAGGGCCTACAAAGGTTGATTCGTGAGAAAGAAGAACTTCTAAATAGAATCAACTTTTGGCGGAACAGGACCAAATTGTTCTCCACCTATTGAAACTGGAAACCAAAGCCACTGAGGTTGTTGTTTTGGAGGCTCATTTGTAGTAGAGCGAGCAAGAAGTAATAACCCTTAACTAATAGATTGGCCCGTTGAGGGTTAGATTTAATAAAGCCAAGGACAAATGTTCTGAAGTTCAGGATTCCATTCTTGCTGCAACAGAGCGCGAGGATGACACTACCGGAAAAGTGTATGAATTATAAGCAGTCTTGAACTCCAAAATAGAAGAGTTTGCTACTATTGAGGGAAATTATGCCTAGTTGGAAGAGAAGTACAGAAAAACTATCGAACATAATAGGGTCTTTAGTTTAACGACCTTGATGTTAGCCTCCGATCTGTTAGGTCCGCCCGGGATAGGCTCTCTGATGAAGCAACCCAACTCAAAGATAAACTCAAGCACCGAGCGACTTCCCTCATTATTGAAAAAACTTACGCTATGTATATCATGAGGAGAAAAATCTTGGAAGAGGCCAAAGAAATCATCCTTGACTTCGATGGCAAAATTGCTAGGGCCCGAGAGCTTGAGTTGGCTGCTAAAAATGGACTCCTGGAGCAGTCTGATGCTTCTGGTTCTTCTAGTTCCGATTTCGAGCTTTCAAGAACTGAGAGGAGTCGGAAGATGATGATGCTAAAGACCAAGCCTGGGAAATTGTTGAGCCATCGGTCAGCCCACATGCTTCTCCCGGGGATGCGGACGCTTCTCTTCCTCCTGGTTCTGGAGATGCTGCAATTTAGCTTTTCTTTTCTTTTCTTTTCCTTATCTTGTACTTTTTGCATGTATTTGTAAATAAAAATGTTATCCTGCTCAAGTATTGTTTGAGTCTTACTTTCGTCTTATTTTTGTTACGCTTTCGTTTGAACATCCATGCAAGTCTTCACCCTTTTTGTTTGCTTAAGAATTTTGTGCTCGTTTTCATTCGCTTCTTGCTATGTGTAGTCTCGGATGCACAACATTGCCCCTTTTACATGAGGTTTTTTATAATTATTTGCACAAATTTACCTTTTGTGTCCTTTTTATACGTCCTTGGGGTGCATTTTCCCCAAAAAACGTTTCGATTCCGGGCAAAAACTCTTCTGAAACCAACTCTTTAACATGAGAGATTTGATAAGAGAGGGCCCTCTTATGTTTACAGTGCTCTTGAAGAGGACGTCTCCTGTTCAGTACGGCAGAAATATTTGAAGTACTTGTTTAACTTTTAAATAGAAAAATTAATTCATTATCCAAGAAACAATATAAAAACAAAAGGATTGAATTTTATTTAATTCCTTCTATTTTCAAAACTACATAAGCATTTGATATGCTGAAAAGAAATTGCCATTACTTGTGGCTATCTTGTCAACTTGTTTTTACAGGGGCCCTCTTATGTTTATGCAGCTCTTGAAGAGGACGTCTCCTGTTCATTATGATTTGAAGTACTTGTTTAACTTTCAAATGGCAAAATTAATTCATCAATCAGACAAAAAAAAGATAAAAACAAAAGGATTTCATTTCATTTAATTTCTTCTATTTTCAAAAGTACATAAATATTTGATATATTGAAAAGAAATTGTCATTACTTGTGGCTATCTTTTACAACTTGTTTCTACGGGGCTGATTGTGTAGTCCCCAATCCCGATGATGTATTCTATTTTGGATTTTCGTTCCCCGATTGACATGGCATTCAGTGTTTCTGTCATATCATTCCCCTCCTAGTGTTCGAATGCAAAGAATGTAAATTGGAACACTGGAAGTCTTGCGTCTTCAAAGATCCCACCAATTAATTGCTAGGCATAGCTTAACTCGGCAACACACCTTACTTCCCCTTAGGAATTCATGTTATCGAGCGAAGGATTATCTAACAATTTTCTAGTGGTTTGTTCTCATGAACGGTCGGGTAACCTTTGTCCGATAGCAAACTTAGCTTTCAAGTGGGAATTTGCTATAGAGTCAAAGATTACTTAACCGTCCCTGAGTTAAGCCTTGGAATCGGAGATCTTATTGTTGTTGTCTTCGTAGTATGCTTTCTATCACTGTCGCGCCCTTTTTTCTCGTGAAATCGGTTTTCGACATGTAACAACTCTTTTAAGGAAGGGTATTAAAAGAGAGAATCGTCACCTAACAGATTAAGATGCGTTAGGGCACCTATTTGCAAATAACTTTGTTTGACCAGTTTGCATCACCAAAGATAAGAGAATGTGTTAGGCACTCTTCGAGGTCGACAACTGTGGGTCCCAGATGAATTTACTTATATGAATTAGTCTACGTGATCAAAGCTAAGAAACAAGAAATTACTAAACGTGAATAAATAATTGAAAGACAAAGGGGAGGGGGGTCCTAAGTTTTTTAGCCTAAAGGATCACCCCGTGCAACATAAATAATACTTCGTAAATCTCTTGAGATGGGGTGTTACTCATATTATTAGAGGGTACAGACTATCATCTCCTTCTACCCCATTACTATCTTTAAGTTGTTACCTAAAACGCATTAGTTGATTCTAAATCGTGCCTTATGCGTGCACTATCCATCACATGCTTGTGGTCCCGGAGGCATTTGGACCTCTATTTCAGGATGGTTCTAGACCTTAACTTAGGTTGCTCAAAAGGGTAAACTACTAAGTGACAAACAAAACAGTTAGGACTTTCAAATAGAAACAAGTATAGGCTCAAGTTAGCCTACGCATTTAGACATCAAATGCACGCCAAATTGGTTAACATTGATAGATTTTATTAATTTCAGAATCCTATAGGTAGGATATCTATGTAATATTGAATGAACGAACATAAAATCATGTACAAAATCAGTTTCTTAATGTGATAAGTAGAACCTACATAGGTTTGCCTACTGATTTAAGCATAATACGAATAAGCTTATTAGCATGGTATCTAGGTGTTTTATACGATAGTAGACAGTGTCATGTCACATAAATAGATTTAGAATTATTTGTTTGAATCATATAGGCATATTTTCTAGTGAGGGTAACAACATAGTGTTTGGAAACTCGGGCAGAACTGATAATTAAACAAATTCAGGCCTGTAAACGTGCATTCTACAATTTGGTCCAGTTTTAGATCCTATAGGCATGATCTCTACAATTTGATCCAGTTTTAGATCTTATAGGCATGATCTCTATGATTTGATCCAGTTTTAGATCCTATAGGCATGATCTCTATAATTTGATCCAGTTTTAGATCCTATAGGCATGATCGCTACAATTTGATCAAGTTTTAGATCCTATTGGCATGATCTCTACAATTTGAACAGAAGAGTATGTAAACAGGCATTTTTCACACATATTGGATCACACCATTTCCTATAGGCATGCTTTCTAGCAAAGCAAAACATAACAGAACCAAACATTAAGTTTATAGGCATGGTTGCTCGTATAAGATGATTAAACATAATAAGGTACCTATAAGGCATGATTTCTAACATATCACATATAATAGCACAATGTTATACCTCTAGGCAAGATTTCTAACACATTACATATAATAACACATTGTTGAACCTATAGGCAGGATTTCTACCCAACGTTTACTGCAAAAAATAAGAAACCCTTCCCAATTTCACTAACACCCCATAATTGTTATTATAAAATAATTATTACAAACCAGAAATTAATGTAATTAATTACAAAGTGAGTAAACTATAGGGAGACCACAGTAGGCCCAAATACACTTGGACAGGCCAGGCCTTCAACTCACAATGGCTCCAAAACCTATGTTCACAACATAACCAGTTGTTGAGTGATTCACCCATATATCGAGGCTAAGCATACATAACTCAAATCCCTAGTGTGTCAGAGTTCCCAAGGGCTTCAAAAACCCAGGGCAATGCTCATACTAGAGAAATTGATCAGAAACAGTTCAAGGAAGACTAGGGACCAATTCCTAGTATGTTAGAGTTCACAAGGGTCTCACATGGACCTCGGGCAGTGCTCGCACTAGGGATGTCAAGGACATAACCTAAATAGTCTTGGCTTTCAGCCGGCTAAGAATGAGGATTCAAAAAGGCCAGATAGTAAAGGAATAGGAGATAGTCAAAGAATTTCACTTAGGGGACAGAACACATATACACAAACAAGTAGTAGACATGCTTGAACTTAGGCAAACTTAGTCAAGTTTTAGGAATTAATCACATGATAACAAGTAAACATTTATAAGCAGATTCATAGTGATTACAGAAGATCTAGATTAGATTAAGTGCAAACATTGGTGTCACAGAAAGGATCACATTAATTAGCAACAGATTAGGACAGGTCAAAAACTGATTAAGGCAGTTACTAGAAGTGTCATAATATGGTACGAACAAAGTCAAACAAGCCACATTGTAACAAAAACAGACTTGTAATCTTATTAATGCATACATCTATGCATAGTTAATTGGCCCATAGAAGGAAATAAAACATGTTCAAAGTAAGATCCTAACAGACTTAGCTTCAAGAGATAGTCCTCAATAACACAGAATCTAAGCAAAACTGATTAATAGACTCAACATAAACTTAATTATGTTAAACCAAAATGTAATAATATTAGGATAGCATAGATTAGTTTAAGTAACATATTGAGTGAACAATCATAATGAAATGGCAGAGGGTCAAATAAGTCATCAGTTGAGATGAAACAGGGAATAAAGAAATCCAACAGTGTAGTGAATATCACCAGACAAAAGCAAGAACTTGGGGATTTCCGGCCTTAGCTTTCAGCCAGCCAGGAATCAAAACACAGAGCAAAATTATTCAAGAGAGAGTAGAAGCACACAGCTTTTGTATAGTAGTGAAAAGATTTTCGAACTCAGAACTTCCCCCCTTTCAAAGGGGAGTGGGCAGGGGTTTAAATAGTGCAGAAAATTAAACATATAATATGGAAAATAATTAATTCAGGCATCCAAATCAGTAAGGAAAGGTAAATTTGAAACCCTAGTTTAGGTAAATCACACAAATCAACAGAGAAATAAGGACACAATAATCACATAATGTATAAAGATGAACATGGACAGGAGACTATTCAAGAGAAACACAGAATCGAACCAGATTTGGTTCGGGTAAAAAGGATCTGAAACCCTAATTTGGGTAAACCACAAAATCGGTAGAAAATAAGGCAAAGAATCACATATTTGCATAAAACGAACATAGATAGGAGATTATTCAAAAAGAAACACATAATTGAACCAGATTTGGTTCAATTAGAGAAGATCTGAAACCCTATTTTGGGTAAGTAAAAGAAATCGATAAAAATATGCAGATTCACTGATAATATAGCGAATAGAGACAGAATAATGCTAAAAATCAAAGTTTGAACCAGTTTAGGTTCAAATCAAAAGAGAATCTGAAACCCTAACCTTTAAGGTTAAGTATGAATCAGCGAGATATGAGAGAATCGGTACAAAGTAACACATTTGGACTCAAGGTCGTCCAGATTCAAGAGGTAAACATAGATTTGGACAGAATCAAAGTGGGGTACTTGTCATGTTTAGCAAGTACCTAAGTTATTCCATAAAATTGCACCAAATAAGAAAAATATCTCGAGATGGTAGGTGAATGGGGAAAGAATCCCATTAGGAATGGGATTTGGGGGAATTTTTGTGAGGCGGCAGTATTAGGGTTCATCAGAGGGGGAAACAGAGGCGGTGGGATTAGGGAAATGAGGGATAGGGTTTGGGGTTGGAGATATAAGGAAAGGGGGGTGATCATCTGTGAGTCGTTGATCATGTTTTATCAACGGCTGGGATTTGAGCGGACTGGGTTGGGTTTAATTGAATGGGTAAGGGTAATTGGGCCAGGGGTATTGGGATTGGTTTGGGTAGCTTAGGTCCGAAAATTTAATTGAAAATTGGGGCCAGATTTTAAGTACCCAATTTATTAAACAAATAATTTATAAAAAATAATAAAAAAAACAATATTTGTGAATAAAAATGGTTAATAAAAATTATTCAACACTATAAAAAATATAAAAGGTTAGTGTTTGCATAAATAAAGTAATTATAAGCATGTATGGGCTATTATTGCAAAATATGTGATTTAGCCTTAAAAATACAAATGTAATTATAAAATGCACTGAAAAATATTTAAATATTATGTTGGTATAAATGATAAACTTGGATGATTAAATCATCATGAAAATAATATGAAGGATAATTATTGGATATTTATGTAATAAAATGCATAAATAAATTGATTTAAAGCTTTTAAAAATTATGAAAAATACTTGTGCATGCTTGTAAATCAAATGGTGATGCATGTGCACTATATATATATATATATATATTTTTGGAAAATATAAGGGAAAAATTGGGTATCAACAATCGCTGCCTCATTAAAAACCTTGCCAGAAAAACCCAATTGGGATAAAACTGAATGAAGAAAAAAAGAGTGCAACACATACTTTCCGCTTGGGTAATGTTCATCAGCAATAATATCTTTTAAGGTGTGCCACGTTCTAGTTGCTTGGTAACTTGTCTCCATTTTGGTTCTCCAACTCGTACGAGCCTTTTCCAGTGACAGTTGAAATCCGATAGGGACCTTTCCACATTGGGCCCAGCTTTCCCGTATTAAGCTCCCGGGTATTTTGAGTTACTTTCCTCATAACTAAATTTGCCACTTTGAAATAACGGAAATTAGCTCTTCGATTATAGTATCACACTATTCTCTGCTTTTGAGTCGCCATTCTTACATGCGCCAAGTCCCTGCATTCCTCAAGCATCTCCAAGTTGATTAACATTGCTTCGTTATTTGATTCTTCATTCGCCTGGAAATACCTTAAGGTTGGTTCCCCTACTTCCACCAGTATCAAAGCTTCTGCGCCATACATAAGGGAAAAAGGGGTTTCTTCAGTGCTTGATTTTGCCGTTGTTCGGTAGGCCCATAGAACCCCAGGTAATTCTTCGGTCTAGTTGCCTTTTGCTGCTTCCAACATTTTCTTGAGATTCTGAATAATCACTTTGTTTGTTGATTTCGCTTGACAATTTGAGCTCGGATGATAAGGTGAAGCGGTGATCCTCTTTATCTTTAAATTTTCAAGGAACTTTGTAACTTTTTTGCCGAAAACTGCGGCCCATTGTCCCATGCAATCTCTTTTGGTATTCCAAACCTGCAAATTATATTTTCCCACAGGAAGTCGATCACTTTGCATTCTCCGATCTTCTGATAAGGACCTGTTTCCACCCATTTAAAAAAATAGTCAATCAAAATTAAAAGAAACCTTACCTTTTCAAGAGTCGGTGGTAGCATTCCGACGATGTCCATCCCCCATTTCATGAATGGCCACGGGGATAGAATCAAATGTAAGGGTTCTACCGGTTGATGTACTAGTGGTGCATAGTGTTGGCACTTATCACATTTTCGTACGAAGTCTTTGGCATCTTGTTCCATACGGGGCCAGTAATATCCTGGTCGAACTAATTTCAGCACAAAAGAATCTACATCCGAGTGGTTGCTGCATATCCCTTCATGTACTTCTCTCATGACATAGTTATCCTCTGATGCTCCTAATCACCGGGCTAACGGTCCTTGAAAGGATTTTCTGTACAATTGGCCTTTCTTAAAGCTGTTAATGCAGCTTTGGTGCATAACGCTCTTGATGCTTTAGGGTCTTCAAGCAACTTTTCATGCTCGAGATAATCGATTATTTCATTTCTCCAGTCCCAGACCAAACTAGTCGAATTCACCTCATAGTAACCAATTGTGTCCAAGAGTGAGATCAGTTGTACTACCGTCCCTAATTCCAGTCCTTAGATTTCTGTCGATGAGCCCAAATTTTCCAATATATCTGTTTTCGCCTTATTTTTCCTTGGGATATGAGCAATTGACCACTCCCAAAATCATACCAATAAAGCCTGAACCTTCACCACGTATTGTTGCATACGTTCTTCTTTGGTGTCAAAAATTTCGTAGACCTAATATACCATCAACTGTGAATCACATTTGATTTCGATGACTACGGAATCAAGCCCCCCAAACCAATTTGATCCCTCCAATTAAAGCTTCATACTATGCTTCATTGTTAGTTAAAAGAATCATTCTGATGGCTTGCCTTAAGGTTTCCCCCGCAGGCGTGATCAAGACTGTTCCGAGCCCGGAACCTTTTACGCATGAAACTCCATCCGTAAATAAGGTACAAACTTCTAATGTCGATTTTGACACCATTATTGCCTCATTTGCTGCCAAATGCAATAGTCCCGGACTGAAATCGTCCACGAAGTTAGCCAAGACTTGCAACTTAATTGCAGTCCTCGATTTATACTCTATATCATACTCGCTCAGTTCAACGGCCCATTTGGTCAATCTACACAAGAGCTAGGGTTTATAGAGGGTATCCCTCAAAGGGAAAGTAGTCAACACAACTATCGGGTAGCATTAAAAGTAGGGCCTCAGCTTCCGAGCGATGACTACGAGAGTTAAGGCTAGCTTTTCCAGATGTGGGTAGCGAGTTTCTCCTCTCGTTAAAATTTTGCTAACATAATAAATGGGAGATTGCGTACCTTCATCCTCTCGGACTAAAACTGCACTTACCGCAACTTCTGAAACCATGCGGTAGACTAGCAATGTTTCACATTCTTTTGGTTTTGAGAGAAATAGAGGGCTTGACAAATATTTCTTCAACTCCTTCAAGTCTTGCTGACACTCCATTGTCCATTCGAAATTGTTTTTCTTTTTGAGTAGTGGAAGAAGTGAAGGCATTTTTTTGATGATCGGGAAATGAACCTACTCAAAGCTGCCAATATCCCTGTGAGCCTCTGGACATCTTTTACGTGAGACAATTGATCTGGGATGTCCTTTATGGCCTTGGTTTTTTCGGGATTTACCTCAATTCCCCTTTGTGAGAATAGGATTCCTCGGAACTTACCCGAATTGACCCCGAGTGCACACTTCTCGGGGTTATGTTTCATATTATGCTCCCTCAGGATGTCGAATGTTTCTTACAAATACTTCAGGTGGTCACCTACATTCAAAGACATAACGAGCATATCGCCTATATATACTTCCATAGTCTTTCCTATTTGTTTTTCGAACATCTTATTCACGAGCCGTTGATAAGTGGCTCTGGTATTTTTTAACCCGAAGAGCATCACATTGTAGCAATATGTACCAAAATTTGTTTTAAATGAAGTCTTTTCCTGGTCTTCTGGGTTCATCTTGATTTGATTGTACCCAAAATAAGCATCAAGGAAACTCATTAACTCGTGCCCGACCGTGGCATCAATCATTTGATCGATATTTGGCAATGGGAATGAGTCTTTCTGGCACGCCTTATTAAGATCCTTATAATCTATGTACATATGAAATTTATTATTTCTCTTAGGAACTATTACTCCATTGGCTAGCCAGTTCAGATATCTTACCTCTCGGATTGAACCAATATTAAGTATACAGGTTAGCTCTTCTTTGACGAATTTATTCCCTGCTTCAGCAATAGGGCGCTTCTTTTACCTTATCGGAGATATGTTGGGATCCAAGCTTAACTTGTGTACGGCTATCTTCGTCGGGATTCCTGTCATATCCTTGTGCGACCATGCAAAACAATCGGCATTAATTTTAAGGAATTCAATAAAAACGGACCTGAACTCCGGGTGTAGTCCTATTACTAAATGGAATTTCCTTTCTAGGAATTCTTCGAACAATGAAACTTGCTCTAGTTCTTCTGCCGCGGACATCATCGCGTCCATCTCTTCTGGTACTTTAAAATACTTGGTGCCTGATATTGTTCTGACTCTTCTGTCCACGGGTTAACTTCCTCTGGTTTGGGGGCAAGTGCCGGTTCCAGTAATTGCTACACCGCATGTTCCTGTTCCTTTCCTTTTCTACTGGAGACCGAAATTGCATTCATCTCTCTTGCTTCTGGTTGATCACCCCTTATTTGAGAAACTTTAACAATTGGTGATATGTTGAGGACGCAACTTTTATCTCGTGCAACCATGGTCTTCCCAAGATGATATTATACCCCATGTCTCCATCTACCACTTCGAAGAGAGTTGTCTTCATTACTCCCTCAGCATTTGTGAGCAACAAAATTTCTCCCCGGGTATTCACACTTGTGAGGTTGAATCCAGCGAGGAGTTTCGTTGGCAAGATAATGCTTCCGATGAGTTTAGCTTGCTCTGGTACTCTTTATTGTATGATATTAGTTGAACTTCCTGGATCTACTAAAACACGTTTAATTTTAAAGTCTAACACATTTAAAGAAATTACCAGTGTGTCATGGTGCGGTAGCAGCAATCCATTTGCATCTTCGTCCGTAAATGTGATATCGTCTTCCCGGAGCCTTTTACTATGAGTTATTGATACTTTTGTCTTCTTTGTTGCCGAAAATGTTACCCCATTAATCTCATTCCCTTCGTAGATCATTTTTATCGTTTGGTGTGGGGGTTTCTTCTCCTGCTTTTGAGTATTCCACATTGCCCCTGTTTCGGCCAAAATTGTTTTTAGCTCGGTCACTCAAGAATTCTCTGAGGTGTCCATTCTTTAATAATGGTGCCACTTCTTCCCGGAGGTGTAGGCCTTTTGGGCTTGTAACTTTCTGGCACCGGCATGAGACATGATGAAATAATCTGTAAGCATCTCAAATGAATCTATGGAATGCTCCGTAATAATGAATACCACGTTAAATCTCCCCTTGTGAGGGTCTCACCAAATTTCTTTAGCAGCACGGATTCAATTTTGTGAGGAGCCAAATCATTTCCTTTCACATCGTTGTGTAGGCAGTGATGTGCTCTTGTGGATCTGAAGTTCCGTCATACTTCGGCACTTCGGGCATTTTGAACTGCTTCGAGATTAACTCCGTGGTTGCGCTTGGTTTATATGGAAATTGGGTATACTTATTTGAGTCCAGGCCTTTCAGTACTGGTGGCGCTCCATGAATTTTGTCCATGCAGGAGTTTACTTCCTTCGTGAACCGTAAAAGTTAGTTCTTGAACAGGTTGTTCTCACTGTTAAGACCGGATCCGCTTCCTCCAACCCCATCAAAACCGACATCACCCTGGGAGTATTATTGTCGACTCTCTGCATTGTTTGGTTTACGGGGACATCGGGAAGAAGGGAATCTCACCTATTTATATTATTCGAAGCCCCAGATAGTGCCCATTTCAACTTCGTCATAACCTTATCCTACCGTGTGAGATGGCCTAAAATAATCGCCTGTTGATCTTGTAAGACCCTTACCGCATCGACGACATGCTCTTCATCAGCATCATCAGGAGTTGTTTCCCAAACATGTCGAGGATATTACCTGTCATGCACTAGCGGCATTCTCCTCGTTGTGGGTGTCACTGATTGAATCCTCGAAATGAGGTTGATCCCCTTGAATTTCAGGATTGTGAGTGTTGTTAATAGTATTGTCTGCCATTTTTGTTTGTGATCTTTTCTGAGATAAAACAATCAAAGCTTGTTAGTAAAAAAGGCAAGGATGAACTCAGTTACACGGCTGTCTAGGCCTCACGGTGGGCGCCAAACTGTTTACCCGTAAAACGGTACAGTTGAATTTGTTCGTAATTTCTAGACAAGTGAATTAATTTGTTCCAAAAAATAACTAAATAAATTATGAAATATAAAATACTTAAACTTAAAATGTAGATGAAACATCAGAGCTGATGAGTCCGGGAACAGGGTTTCCGGGCACAATAAAGATGAGATCAAAAATGTGAGAAAGCAAAATTGTATTAAAATTCTTTATAGAACATAGTGTAAGTTAGCCAAAAAATCTGTGTCCTTTGCAATAATAACTGAGCTCCCTATTTATAGCTATGTCTAGAGGAGGAGGTCCTAGGATCATGCCCTTCTTTAATGTCAATTATGAGGTCCATTGATGAAGATGTAACGGTAGACATAAATGCCAAATTCCTTGTAACGGGTCATCGTCCTTAATGCTGCTAAATATTTTGTATTAAATGTTACTGGGCGCAAAGTATTTAATACTCCATTTATGATCGTTATTCCTTCCGGTTACAAGTGAAATAACTATGTTCGGTGGTCATCCCTATCTTGGGTTCCATGCATCCTTCCTTTAAGTGACCACATGTCATGTCGTATTTTTCCCTGTACAACTACTTTAATGATATTCTTGTACAAAAATGTAAATTGATCTATTTATCTTTTTCCTCAAGTGTTTACTTTTCCCCTTATTTTGTTTTATATTTGAAATATCCAAAAGCCACCTCCGTACAAGTTGGGTTTAGACTACTACAATCCGAAAAGTTACAACTATTATAGAAACGAACTCTTAAAGAAACATTCCCCTTAATCATCAATTTTTCTTACAGTTAATGTTACTTAATACTAATTCTATTACTATACGTTGCAAAATCACGACTAAAGCATTTTAGTCACTCAAGACTCAAGAGGATCATGAGCAACTTTTTTACATGATAGTCGGATCTATAATTATCCATTTATGTTATACAATTTATATCTCTATTCTATTCATGAAAGAAATATTCGATTGCCAAGCAAAATGGTCGCCCAGATAAATTCTATCTCAAGTACAAACCGAAACCCATTGCACGTGAATTGCCCAAGTGCGTATCATCAATATTAACGTATATATCATGGTATTTTAGTTGCACAACATCCTCTTAGAATTTCTTTTTCCCTTTTTCTTTGGACCTTTTTTGACAGATTTGAAGGACTAGATTTTCTGATCAAGGTTGCATAAGGGGAAAAAGATAATATTCGTGAGACTGTTGAGCCTTTATCAATGGCAATCACTCACATGCATATAGTATGTATAGAAACGAGATACAGGAAAGGATCATATGAGGTTTCACATCCCAAAAATCTATCATCTGCCGAAGAAATTATTCATGCAACTTGAGTTTAATTTAAATTTTTAATCTTATATTTTAGTCAGAAGTATGTTACTACTAATTCTTTTGATGCATGTCGGTTTTCTGTATAAATTTTTGATATTTGAAAATGTAAATGTTTGATTTCTAATCCTATATATGACTGTACTTCAATTTTTTGACCCATTGCAAAGACAAAGAAAAATGTTCTTTATAATTTGGTCTGCCATTGGTCTAGTGACTCCGGTTATATTGGATCAGCCAAGCAACAAATATGTAACGACCCGACCGGTTGTTTTGAGCATTTGCACTTCGCTCGCCAGTTCTCGGGCATGACTAGCCTCGTATGATGTATTATGACTTTGTAAATCGTCGGTTTTGATTTTCAGGTTAATCAAAACAGATATGGAAGAATGATTCTCAACTTAAAGCTTTAAATTTGAAAGGTTTGACCAAGTCTTTACTTTTTAGAATTCGATCTCGGATTTGAAATTTTATGATTTGGTTAGCTCCGTTGGGTGATTTTGGACTTAGGAGTGTATTCGGAATATATTTTGGAGGTCCGTAGTAGATTTAGGCTTAAATTGGCGAAATTGAAAATTTGGCCTTTTTTTGGTCGGCAATGGAAATCTTGATATAGAGTTCGGAATGGAATTCCGGAAATTGAAGTAGGTCTGTAGTTTCATTTGTGACGTGTGTGCAAAATTTCAAGTCATTCGGAGTTGATTTGATAGATTTATGCGTCGTTTGTGAAATTTGAGAGTTTATAAGTTCTTAGGTTTGAATCCGAGGTTGACTTGGTGTTTTAGTATTGTTTTGAGTGATTCGAAGGCTCGACTAAGTTTGAATGATATTATGGAATGTGTTGGCATGTTTGGTTGAGGTCCCGAGGGCCTCGGGTGAGTTTCGAGAGGTTATCGGACCAAATTCTTGGTTTTGAGAGTTGCAGATTTTTGCTGGTTTTCTGGTGTCTCGATGTGCTTCGCGATGTGAATGGAGCATCACGTTCGCGAAGGATAATTTGGCCAGAGCAGAGTTTTGTTCTTCGTGTTCGCGCTTTGGTGGTCGCGTTCGCGTAGTTATGTCTCCAGTATGTATCGCGTTCACGAGGCTTTGCACCACGATGCGTAGAGCATTTTTTGGCAGCCGATATTTTTCTTCATCGCAGATGCGATGGTTGTCCCGCGTTCACGAAAGAGGAAGCTTGGGCAGCTTTATAAAGTACTCTATTTCGAGGATTTCGGCCATTTTTGCATTTTAGAAGCTATGGAGCTCGGGAGAAGGCGCTTTTGGAGGGAATTTTTAGAGGATTGATTAGGGTAAGTGTTCTTCACTCAAATTTGGTTAAATCCCATGATTATGTCTTGATTTTTATCATTTAGTTTGGGAATTTGGGGTGAAAATTGGTGAAAATGCAAGAAAAATTGGAGAGTTTCAATTGGGGATTTGAGGGGCCATTTGAGGTCCGATTTTGATGTACTTAGTATGTATAGACTCTTGGTAAAATAAGGATTCTATTGATATAATTTTTATCGGATTCGGAGATGTGGGCCCAGGGGCCGAATTTGGGATTTTTGGTCTAATTTGATAATTTTTCATATGGAATCCATTCCTTTAGTGTATATTGATGATAATATACTGATTTTGGTTAGATTCGGAGCATTTGGAGACCGATTCGAGAGGCAAAGGAATCGCGGGTTAGAGTTTAGACCGGTTTGATGTAAGTAATGATTGTAAATCTTGTCATGAGGGTATGAAATCCCGGATTTCACATTGTTTCACTATATTGAGGTGACGCACACGCTAGATGACGAGCGTGGGGGAGTGCACCGTTAGGGATTGTGACTTGGTCCGTCACGTAGCGACTTTTAAGTTGCGTATTTGACTGAAACTATTTGATGTTATTGTGTTTTGGAAAGTATTATTATGTTTTGAGCTGAATGCCATATTTGAGTCTCGTGCCAACTGTTTGGACCCTTAGGGTCTTTTTACTACTATTCCTCACTATTTTGACTTAATATTTGTACTCAGTCATGCTGTGTTTCACTCATTTTATAACTCAGCCTTATTTACTCAGTTTTAATATTATAAATGATATTTTGGACTGAATGCCCTATTTTAATGATAGTCCGAGTGGCTTGTGAGGTTGATGGCTGAGAGAGGCCGAGGGCCTGATTGTGAGGTTGATGACTAAGAGAGGCCAATGGCCTGGTTGTACGTCGCAGCGATATATGGATTAGGCTGCATGCCGCAGCGGTATATTGGATCGCGCTGCACGCCGCAGCGATATAGTTCTTGGGCTGTAGGAGCCCCTACGAAGTCTACACACCCCCAGAGAGCGCAATCGACTATATATTTATGGATCGGGCTGCACATCACAGCGGTTATTATAAGGTACTTATTGAGCGTGAGTGCTGAGTGTGAGCGCTGATTGATGAGAGTTGAGTCTCGAGTGACTGGGAGGCTTGCTCGGGGGCTACATATATACATGAGTGATGGTTTGCCCGAGGGGCTTGTTTTTCTGAAATTACTGTTTTCACTACCCTTTATATTTAGCCTCTGTTGAAAATATTGAACAAATGCTTTTAAACAACTTTCATTGAAACTGGAGTTTTTACGAGATGTTCGCAGTTTAATCACTGATTTGACTTTGTTATTCCCTGAGATTTTTCTGTTATGAGATGTATATGATTTATGTTTGCCCGAGGGGCTGTATACGGACTATGTTTTGCTCGAGGGGGCGATTATGATTTTTATCACTTTTACTATAAACTGTATTGAACCTCTATTGAAACTGTTGGAAATCATCTTCAGATGATTTTTACCAAAAGCTAGACTTTAAATAAGATGATTGACTCATATTCTGATTTGAAAGCTTGTTATGCTTACTAAGTTTATCATGATGTGGATTTTTCGTTTCCTACTCAGTCTTTATTTACTTTTATTACTTACTGCATTGGCGTACTCACGTTACTCCTACACCTTGTGTGCAGATTCAGGTATTTCTGAGCTCGATGGTAGGTTCATCGGAGTTAGCAAGGTAGCTGTCTGGCAATTGTAGCCCTGCTTTTCTCCCTTCTTATTCTCCCTCAGTATATGTTTTGTGATTTTCCCCCGACCATGTTGGTCTTGAGGTTGTTAGACAGTTGTAGTAGATGCTTATGACTAGTGACACCCCGATTGTCGGGCTTTTCTTTCTGCACTGTTGTTTGTTTTAAACACTACATAAAGGTTTATTGCTAAATAGATTTGATTTTATCCTAAGAATGGAAAATACTGATTGGTTTTGGGTTTCTGCCGGCTGGCCTAGTTCCATGATATGCGCCATCATGACCGGATTGGTTTTGGGGTCATGACAAGTTGGTATCAGAGCCTAGGTTACATAGGTCTCACAGAGTCATGAGCAGGTTTAGTAGAGTCTCGCGGATCGCTACGAAGATGTCTGTGCTTATCCTCGAGAGGCTGCAGAACCTTTAGGAAATCCCACATTCTTGAATTCTTATCGTGCGTCATTGATTTAGCTTGAAATTTAACTCTTTGAATTCCTTCCATGCATTCGTATGCGCACATGAGTGCTCGGTATTAGCTGTGCATCGATGGCTTGTGATTCCCTGATCGAGGGGCGAGATGTGATTTCTGTGTGTTGATGTTGGGCCAGCCTGGAGGACTTGAGGCCGGGCTCTGCTTGTATCTTGAGCACTAAGGTGTTGATTGTGTGAGCACCTGCTTTTGGAATTATATGTTTGGTAGTGTCCCTATTAGTGGAAATGATGACTGGATGGCTATGTGATGAGTATGATGTGACTACGAGATGTGTTCATATGAGTTGAATGTGACGAGAAGCGTCTGCTTGAGGATAGAAAGAACTATTTGGTGCTTGATTCCTATCTTGATTTGATGTATAGCGCCGAGTTGTAGGTGTGTGAAGGATCTTTTCATGTTGTCTAGTTGGGGAATGGAGTAGATTCCATGTTACGATATGAGTTCAGACTCAGGCAAATTAAGTGATTGCGTGATGTTTATGACGGTGGAGGGGTGTGAAGAGATGTCAGTTTGAGGCAAAGCATGTGAGTTATCTCCTACAGGGTTTTCTGATGTTTGTGTTACCCTCATGTTGTTTGTTGGAAGTCCTCTTTACCAGTGAAATATATGTGTGTTGTTGCAATTTGATATTGGGTCGCTTATGAGAGTGGACTTCTCTGTTATGAGGATGAATGTGAGATTTGCAGATGACTTGAAGTACTAGATGGTTTGTGTTGCACGAGCTTATAAAGGATTTAGTTTAACCTCACCATAGTATATGGCAGTAGTAGAGTATGGGCATTGTGAGTTCTGTGTGTTTTGACCTATGGCTTCGAGCCAAGTGGGAGAGTCTGCTATTGATTAGTTGATTGCACGGTTATGTGTTGTATTGGTTTCAGTTTGAGGTATACTAGTAAATCAGCTATGGCTTGCAGAGGTTGAGATCGAGGATGACCCGAAAAAAGGAAAATTTGGGTAGGGGTTGTGTTAGGTGTATAAGAATTATGGAATGACTTGAGTTGTTATTGGTGAAGGATGCAATATACATGGAGTAGGAATTTATTTGGTTGCATAAAGGTGGGGTTACTTTCTGCTGTGTTGGAGTGCTAATGGAGCATAGGTTGTTCGGTCTGTTTGATCAATCTAATTGGGGTTTTAGCAGAGTGGATGACTCTCGAGAATGGTTCTAATGGATTCAAGATTTACATGTAATAATCAGAGATTTTCAGGGTATGTACTTGGCTAGAATCGAGATTTACATTGGAGGATGACAAGGCTTGTGGCATTTCTACATCACTATGGATTCTACATATCAGTATTAGGAAGGTGAAGTTAATGACTTTAGATTCACAGGAAGTCTCTTCAGGGTAAGTATTTGAAATGTGGTTCTTCTAGGGATATTTGAGAGAGTAGTTAGCGCTTATGAGCCTTAGGGCAGTGTGGTCTTATGCTTGGGTCTCGTGTGGTGACTCTGGGTCAAAGATTGTGGTTTTATAGAGAGAAAAAGTATCAAGATGAAGGTAATTTAGAAGGAACTTGGATAAATGGGATAGCTTGGTAGTTGGTCGGATCGGCATGGTAAAGGATATGATTAGTTCTTTGGGTGCTTAAGAGGTAATGAGTTTCTACATGTGTTTCATGGCAATGCTCTATGGTTTTTGGTGACCTACGCAACTTGGTTGAGTTAAAAAGATTCACACCTAACGGTTTGGTTTTGTGCAAATGAGATTCAGAGAGTTCTTGATGGTTTCTACCACGGTCAGAGATGTACCTATTCTACTGGTGTGAGGAACAGGTGATGTATAGTGATTTTCTTCTAGATGGAATCAAATGGAAAGTTCTTGGCTAGTTGAGTACGTAGTTGCTTGTGGCTCGGAATGGATTTTGAAGTCCTCATATTTGATATAGGATGGCATGGTATATGCGGTATGTTGTGTAGGGTTAAGATTGCATGTGTAAGGTCACAGTTCAGTTCTGAAAGAAAGGTCATAAATTCTTAGGTAGCATGAGCAGTTTCAGATGATTAGGCAAATGGTATTGCTAATTGGTATGGCTTAATGAGGGTATACATTTCAGAAAGGGCAATGTGACTGAGTTATGGATACTTCATTGGTATTGTGGCACTCTCCTGTTTGATTGATTGCTGGAGTTCATATTTCTGCCTTGTGGCATAGAAGAATTTCAAGAGTATTCCTCGTAGGATGATAGTGTAAGGTGGGGTTACATTCTACGGTGTTGGAGTGCTAATGGAGCATAGGTTGTTCGGTCTGTTTGATCAGTCTAATTGGGGTTTGAGCAGAGTGGATGACTCACGAGAATGGTTCTAATGGATTCAAGATTTACATATAATAATCGGAGATTTTTGGGTATGTACTTGGCTAGAACCGAGGTTTACATTGGAGGATGAAAAGGCTTGTGACATTTCTACATCACTATGGATTCTACATATCAGTATTAGGAAGGTGAAGTTAATGACTTTAGATTCGCAAGAAGTCTCTTCAGGGTAAGTATTTGAAATGTGGTTCTTCTAGGGATATTTGAGAGAGTAGTCAGCGGCTTATGGGCCTTAGGGCAGTGTGGTCTTATGCTTGGGTCTCGTGTGGTGAGTCTGGGTCAATGATTGTGGTTTTATAGCGAGAAGAAGTATCAAGTTGAAGGTAATTTAGAAAGAACTTGGATAAATGGGATATCTTGGTAGTAGGTCCGATCGGCATGGTAAAGGATATGATTAGTTCTTTGGGTGCTTAAGAGGTAATGAGTTTCTACATGTGTTTCATGGCAATTCTTTTGGGTTTTTGGTGACCTACGCAACTTGGTTGAGTTAAAAAGATTCACACCTGACGGTTTGGCTTTGTACAAATGAGATTCGGAGAGTTCTTGATGGTTTCTACTATGGTCAGAGATGTACCTATTCTACTAGCGTGAGGAACAAGTGATGTATAGTGATTTTCTTCTATATGGGATCAAATGGAAAGTTTTTGGCTAGTTGAGTACGTAGTTGCCTGTGGCTTGGAATGGATTTTGAAGTCCTCATATTTGACATAGGATGGCATGGTACATACGGTATGTTGTGTAGGGTTAAGATTGCATGTGTAAGGTCACAGTTCAGTTCTGAAAGGAGGGTCATAAATTCTTAGGTAGCATGGGTAGTTTCAGATGATTAGGCAAATGGTATTGCTAATTGTTGTGGCTTAATAAGGGTATACATTTCAGAAAGGGAAATATGATAGAGTTATGGATACTTCATTAGTATTGTGGCACTCTCATGTTTGATTGATTGCTGGAGTTCATATTTTTGCCTTGTGGCACAGAAAAATTTCAAGAGTATTCCTCATAGGATGACAGTGTAATCGGAGAAGTGTGGATATTTAGGGGTGAAGTTGAGATCAGAAATGGTGATTCATATGTTCTAATGGATTTGGAGGCTAAGAGTTTTTGTGAGTAGATGGTTTCGTGGTTGTGGACTATGAAAATGTAGCTAACATTAGTCAGAGGGTAGTAAGAATTGTGATTCAGTCATCGTGGACTTTCGAAGGGTTATTTATCTGTTGTAGGTGACCAAAGTTGATTTGGGGGTGCATTGGTAGGCCTAACATGGATGTATGTTCTGCACCGGGTCAGATTTATTGACTCCGAACTGCTATTATTTAGAGATGTGCCATTCAATTGTTGTTGATCTTATTCGTGTTCTGGAGTGATATATGAGTTACTCTTCTGTGTTACGAGGAGTTGTGATTTATTGGTTATATGCAAATATGGTGCAGTTCCATTTGGGTTTTATAGCAGAATTTGAGTGAGATGGGTATTTGGGTGTTGCATGATTGATTGCATATTGGATATGATCTCTCGGACTGGTATGACATTGCGTTGTTGCTCTCTATGGTTATGGTGATTCGATGTTGGTACTAGACATAAGATGGCGTATGGTTGTTGACTCTGAGCCTGGTGGCTTGAGGTGATTCATGTGGATCAGTGTTTGGAAAGGGTTGCGCATTGTAGTGAAGTTATATGGAGGTATGATCCTTCGGGTTAGATTCGTGTGTTCTAGTCCTACGGTGTGTGAGGAGTTATTAGCATCGTGTGTGGTGGTACTGGTGAGCTTGTGGTACAGCTCTCTCATTTGATTCACTTTCCATGATTTAAGTATATTTGGACTATTGCTTATTGGTTCACGGGTTGCACGGGTTGTGGCTTTAGATTGTGTTGACGTGTCATGTCACCAGAGTTGTCATGTTGCGTGAGATGAGGTCATTGGGGTCTCGAATGAATACTTTCGAATTCGGTTTTATCATGTTGGAAGAATAAAATGTTGGGATTCGGCTTAGAAATTTGCTATGGTCCTTGCCAAAGAAAAGGGAGCTTCATGAATGGTCAATCTGAGGAATGGTTATGACTTTCTGCGTGTTTCATTCATCATTGGCAGTATACGAAAGTGTTGGAATGAGGCTTCATTTGATAACATGTTTATTATCGATATTCGGTTGTTTTGAGCAACTGCTGTGATTAGGAGTTATCGCTACGAATGTTTGAGTTATGTGGTATATCATGTAATTGCATATGAGGTTGCAAGTATGGTTTGTTACAGCTTTTTCGGACTTATTCAGAGTATAGATGTGAGATTCTAGTCTTATAGATAATTTTGGAAGTGTAAATATTGGTTCTAAGGTTATGGGCTAGGTTGGATTTTGAAATTTCAGTTACATTGTGCTATCGGACTTAATGAGATAGGGTGACGTGGGATCACCCCCGTTTATGTGTGTGGTAAGGTTATACAGCGATTTGATGGTTTTTGGAACAACTTTGGGCACGTTCGAGGACGAACGTATGTTTAAGTGGGGGAAGATATAACGACCCGGTCGGTCATTTTGAGCATTTGAACTTCGCTCGCCAGTTCTTGGGCATGACTAGCCCTGTATGATGTATTATGACTTATGTAAATCGTCGGTTTTGGTTTTTAGGTTAATCGGAACAGATATGGAAGAATGATTCTCAACTTGAAGCTTTAAATTTGAAAGATTTGACCAAGGCTTGACTTTTTAGTATTCGATCTCGGATTTGAAATTTTATGACTTGGTTAGCTCCGTTGGGTGATTTTGGACTTAGGAATGTGTTCGGAATGTAGTTTGGAGGTCCGTGGTAGATTTAGGCTTGAATTGGAGAAATTGGAAATTTGGCATTTTCCGGTCGGCAGTGGAAATCTTGATATAGAGGTCGGAATGGAATTTCGAAAATTGGAGTAGGTTTGTAGTGTCATTTGTGACGTGTGTGCAAAATTTCAGGTCATTCGGAGTTGATTTGATAGGTTTCGGCGTCATTTGTGGAATTTAAAAGTTTCTAAGTTCTTAGGTTTGAATCTGATATTGATTTGGTGTTTTAGTGTTGTTTTGAGTGATTCTAAGGCTCGACTAAGTTTGAATGATGTTATGGGATGTGTTGGCATGTTTGGTTGAGGTCCCGAGGGCCTCAGATGAGTTTCAGGAGGTTATCAGACCAAATTCTTGGTTTTGTGAGTTGCAGATTTTTGCTGGTTTTCTGGTGTCTCAGATGTTCTTTGTGATCGCAAATGGAGCATGCGTCCGTGAAGGATAATTTGGCTAGAGCAGAGTTTGATTTTTCGCGTTCGCGCTTTGGTGGTCGCGTTCGCGTAGTTATGTCTCCAGTATGTATCGCGTTCGCGGCTTTTTTTGGGAGCCGATATTTTTCTTCATCGCGGAGGCGATGGTTGTCCCGTGTTCGCGAAAGAGAAAGCCTGGGCAGCTCTATTTCGAGAATTTCAGCCATTTTTGTATTTTTGGAGCTATGGAGCTCGGGAGAAGGTGATTTTGGAGGGAATTTTTAGAGGATTGATTGGGGTAAGTGTCCTTCACTCAAATTTGGTTAAATCCCATAATTATGTCTTAATTTTTATCATTTAATTGGGCAATTTGTGGTGAAAATTGGTGGAAAATACAAGAATAATTGGAGAGTTTAAATTGGGGATTTGAGGGGCCATTTGAGGTCCGATTTTGATGTACTTGATATGTATAGACTCGTGGGAAGATAAGGATTCTATTGATATAATTTTTATCGGAATCGGAGATGTGGGCCCAGGGGTCGGGTTTGAACCGAATTCGGGATTTTTGGTCTAATTCCTTTAGTGTATATTGATGATAATATATTGATTTTAGTTAGATTCGGAGCATTTGGAGACCGATTCGAGAGGCAAAGGAATCGCGAGTTAGAGTTTGGACCGGTTTGACGTAAGTAATGATTGTAAATCTTGTCCTGAGGGTATGAAACACCGGATTTCAAATTGTTTCACTATATTGAGGTGACGCACACGCTAGATGACGAGCGTGAGGGTGTGCACCATTAGGGATTGTGACTTGGTCCATCCCATAGTGACTCTTAACTTACGCATTTGACTGAAACTATTTGATGCTATTGTGTTTTGGATAGTATTATTATGTTTTGAGTTGAATGCCATATCTGAGCCTCGTGCCAACTGTTTGGACCCTTAGGGGCTTTTTACTACTATTCCTCACTGTTTTTACTTAATATTTGTACTCAGTCATGCTTGTAGACATGTGATTTTTGACCCTCCCCAAGATTTTTTATATTTTAGAACGCAAATATTTAGTTTAGGCTTAATATAGCTATTTCAACTCATTTGACTCTTTTACTTTATTTTATTACAAGAAAAATGAAAATTACAAAAAAATATTTTAATTTATGTATTTTTCATAAATTTTAAAAAGAAAATATAAAAAAAATACAAAAATAGTACCTTATTTTTATCTTTATATAATTTTGAAAACAGAAAAATAGTTTCATGTTTAGTTTAATTAATTAGGATTAGCTTTGGCATTGTGTAGTATTTCTATCTTATTTTAAAAGGAGTCAATTAAGGTGTTAGACCACAATTTTAAGAGTTTTAGAGCCCAATTCTTGGCCCAATACCCAATACCCCAACCCTAGGGACCCTTCTAGACTTTTCTTTGGAACAAAAATAAATAAAAAGACCCTAAGGACTTAACACAAAAAGACCCGGGGACTAATTGGCAAATACACAAAAATACACCTAAAACCTAGACCTATATTATAGGTAAGGCAAAAAAAATCAAAAGGGGATGAGACATAAGAGCGCCCCGAGCCTTGGCTTCTTCTTCTTCGATACATTTTCTCCAAAAAGCCTCAGCTGCAACAATACAAAGAAGACTATCAGCCATGTTCCCTAATCTTTAGAGCAAAATCAACACAAGACAAAAAAAATCCTAGATCTAAAATGGAGATAGGGACTTGCTGTCTTGCTTAAACAATTTCATTTTAGGCATTTTGCTAGATTTTGTCTCTGCGGCTGATTTGTTGACTAACCTGCTGCTACCGCAAGTGATTCGCACAAATAGCCAATTTTATGACCTCCTGTATTTCGCTGCTTCGTCTTCTCTTCACCATATCTGTCGGAGCACGCACACACACAGTCACGCATTTTTTACTTTCCGCCAAGTTTCGAGGCTGAAGTGTCGAGGTCTGCCTATGTTTCATCGACTTCCGGCAAGTTCCGAAGTCGAAGTTCCGTTGGTCTTAGTCACGTCTCCATCCAATTCTGGAGCTGCAAGTCAGCTGAACTCGGATTCATTTTGAAGAGACTTATTCTCTGTTTGTCTCTGTGCCGCTGTAATTAGGTATTACATTTTGTTTGAATAATATAAATTTCAGATTTGTTTAGATAAGAATTGTATGGAATTAATCATTTTTCGTCTGTTTCATTCCTATGATTGTTTGACAGCTATTTTCGTTCTTTTGTGTGTTTGTTGAAGTATTGTGATGCGTTTGAAATGAAGTGTGAAATCAGAGAGTACTATTAAGGTTGGAAATTTACTATGAAACATATTTAGTTGGCTTCTTATGATTTCACTGTAGTCTGTTTGGATAATGGACATTCCTTATAAAATTAGTTATGTAGCATTTGTATGATGTATAGGCATCAATTTTATAGTGTATTAATGTGCATTTAATATATAAATGCATTTGTTTAGATGGCCAACGTTTGAATGCTGGGATATTGTCAAAATCTTGGAAAATTCACTAAGTCTCGAACATCGTAACTATGGGTAATTAAATTATAGTGGCCATGGGTACGGTCCCCGTGGCATTGTTATGATATGTGAATCTCAATTCGGGGGTGCATTTCATGTAACCCGATTATAACAACTTCGAATAATAAAACCCCTTTGAAAAATTTGAGGTGTGCCATTTTCATTAAATAACTCATGGTCCTCATGTAATTGATACTAACTCTTTAAAAATCGAGGCGCGCCATTTAGCAAATTCCCATGGCCCTCGCAAAGTTAAAATGCATAGTTACTTTAGGCGCGTAGTTTAATAATATTACCTTCCTAAACTCGGGTGTCATTTCATGTGACCCAACTCTAAATCTCACAACGTTGAATAAGATGTGTTTCGGATTGCGGGTGCATTTCATGTGGCGCGATCCAAAGACATGTTTTACACGACGTTAAATCTTCTTTAAAAATAATTAAAATTGGTTTAATAAGTTAAAATGTACCCTAGGCTAAAACATGTATTAAAATCAGACAATAAGCCAATTATGATAGTTTAAGCGACCGTGCTAGAACCACGGAATCCGGGGGTGCCTAACACCTTCCCTCGGGTTAATAGAATTCCTTACTCAGAATTTCTGGTTCGCAGACTTCAAAAGGAAAGTCGAAATCTTCCTCGATTTGGGATTTAAAAATAAACCGGTGACTTGGGACACCAGAAAATAAATCATCCCAAGTGGCGACTCTGAACAAAAAATGAATAATTAATCTCATTTCAAATAATATTACTTAAATTGGAAAAACTCCCTTGTATACCTCTCGGGATGTAAAAAGGAGGTGTGACAGCTCTGGCGACTCTGCTGGGGAAGCCAAACCCAGAACTTTGGTTCAGGGTTTAAGAATTCGAGCTTAGGATAGCTGTTATGATTGGCTTTATCTGTTATCTGATTTTCCTACATGTTTGAGCCTAATGTGCTAAATGTTTTTACCGCTTTGATATTCTGTGATCTGTATATAAACTGTTACGAAACCCTTCCTCTCTCTCTGAGTCTTCTAAATCATGGAGAAGGGTGCACTTCGTGTGACTTCTCTTCTGTCTAGAGTCTTATCCCATTTTAGAACGAGGTTCGGACAAGTTGCTAAGCCGGTGAAGCTTCTGTATTTCCGGTACGCTGCCCCCTCTTGGCTCGAGTTGTCCGCTCGGGTAAGCCAGGTCTAGAACAATAAACCCAGGTTTTAAACCTAGTATAACAAAGCCTCATGCTGGATCCCTAGTAGGAACGTTTGTTTGCATCACGTACATTTGACTTAGGAGGCTCAACACAGGGGTTGGGTCTGTCTAGGACAGGTGTACCTGAAATGAAAGACCATCCTGATGCATTCTACTTGCTACTTGTGCATTTATTTGCTTGAGGGCTCAGAGAGATAGTTACTTGTTTTGAGAAATCAGTGTCCAAAATATATCGAAACTCTGCCAAAATTTTGGAAAAAAAAAAAGAAAAGAAAAGGAAAGTTTTGTCCTTAGAATTAGTTGGTTTTCATTTTGTCAAATCGGGCAGAACTACGCGGGTCTGATTCTCATCAGATGTGAGATACATAGGCAAACCTCATCGGTTTCGGCCCCCAATTTTCAAAATTCCAAAAAAATTCTTTTACTTCCTTCTTTAGAAAAGTTTTTCTTTGCGACCCCAACTTTTAAAAATACAAAAAATATTTTCTTTTAGTTGCTTCTCAAAATCAAAAATACAAAAATATTTTCATTCTTCTTTCGAAAATTGAAAAGAAAATTCAAAATGCAGAAATATTTTTTTTAAAAGCATTTCTTTCATAAATTCAAAATAAAATTCCAAAAATATTTTGTTTCTTCTTTAGAAGTTTTTCTTTCAAAATTCCAGAAAAAAAAAATCCAAAAAAAAAATCTTTCTTCTTTAGAAGTCTTTCTTTGCAAAAATGCTGAAGAAAAATCAAAACTCAAAAATATTCCCTTTCTTCTTTATAAGTCTTTCTTTCGAAAAATTCAAAATCAAAAAAATTAGTTTATTTACTTTATTCATGATCTTCCCGAACTATGCAAGATCTGACTCATGTTCCCACATGATACGTAGGCAACCCACATCAGGTTCGATTAATCGAATAAAAGAAGAAACAAAGTGAAAAAATGAAAAAATGATGATAATAATAAGGACCGACTGAGTCCATTCTAACATGTTTTGTTTTGAATTGTGAAGAAAGTTGAGGTGGTCGGTTTGTGGTAAGCCGGAAACACAAGATCCAAGGAAAAATGATAACTGACGTCGAAGTTGTTACAAGTGCTCAAGAGACTCAGGGTCAGAGGGTTCAACAAGAGTCTACTGTGTTTGAGAAAAATAGAATATTGAAACAGCAAATGACCGAAATGTGTCAAGCATGGGCCAGTGGTCAAGGACAGCCTCGTCATAAGTCACAATTTGCTACACAACAAGAGCAGTACCACTCTCCTGAGTACCACTCGTACTCGTTTGATCTTCCTGCAAACGTTGAGAAACCTGCCCGAAAGATGGTACAGGAAGAAGTGGCCCAAAGAGTGAAAAGCTTAGAACAACAGTGGAAAAACATGCAAGGGTTGGCAGGTCAAAAGAGTGTTGCCTTTAAAGATCTATGTATGTTCCCCGATGTCCAATTGTCGCCTAGTTTCAAGACTCCCAAATTTGAAAAGTATGATGGACATGGAGATCCCATAGCCCACCTGAAAAGGTATTGCAATCAACTGAGAGGAGCGGGAAGAAATGAAGAATTGTTGATGGCTTATTTTGGGGAAAGCCTTACGGGAGTATCCTCTGAATGGTTTATGGATCAAGACACATCTCGTTGGTATATCTGGGATTACATGGCACAGGCCTTTGTCAAACAGTTTCAATACAACATTGACATTGCCCCAGACTGCAATTTCATTTCAAACTTGAAGAAGAAACCAACTGAAAGTGTCAGGGAATATGCCATTAAATGGGGAGAGCAAGCAGCTAGAGTTAAGCCATCCATGGATGACCATGAGCTAATCACTGTCTTCCTTCACGCTCAAGAGCCAGATTATTTTCAAAACATGATGTCCGCAGTGAGCAAATCCTTCTCGGAAGCAATCAAAATGGGAGAAATGGTAGAGAATGGTCTTAAGACAAGCAAAATTATAAGTCAAGCAGTTTTTAAAGCCACAACTCAGGCTGTCTGGGTTGAGTCTGATAATTTTAGCGACACAAATGAGAAAGTTGAAGAAATTATGATGACATCAGGGTCGAGAAGAGGTCCCAGGAAAACACCTCGAAGGTATACGCAGCCTCATCAGGTTTCCCATGACTCCCCTGAGCATCGCTATCCACCTCAGAACCCACAATACTCTGTCGCTCCATATCAGTATGTTGTCCAGCCATCAAAACACCCAGAAGGCGAGCACGAGCATCACAAAATCTCTACCAGCTTCCACAAAATTTCCAGGTACCCTATAACCCACATCCAGACCAGAGGTATAGAGGGGAACAAAAATTGAAAGATAATTTTACACCAATAGGAGAGCCCTATGCAAGCTTATTTGAGAAGTTAAAGCATAATGACATGATTGCACCTATTCCTCCAAATCATGTGGACCCACGTGCGAGAATATTTGACCCTTCTAAAAGGTGTGAATACCATTCCAATGCCCAGGGGCACAATGTCAAAAGTTGTCGGGATTTGAAAAGAGAAATAGAAAGGATGATCCAGGAAAACCTGATTGTGATCCAAGACAGTGACACCCAGAATAGTGCGCAGAATCCTTTACCTGCACATGATGATACACACTTTGTGGGGATGATGCGTGGTGACAGGGAGCATGAGAATCCTCTCGGGAATTTGCTAAATGAAGTTAATGATTGTGAAATTGGAGAAGGCTCTGCTGATTCTGATGAACAAATTTGTGGCTAAATGTCAAGCTTAGCAATTGAAAAGTCATTCCCTCCTCACTAGGAAGGAATCTTGGTAGTTTGTTTTGATGTTTTTTCTATTATCTGGCTTATTTTATGGTTGTGATCCAGATTTTATTTGTTTTATCTAGTCAAACCCTTTTATCCCTCCATTCGGTTTGTGTGAGTCTTGTCTTTCTGTTCTGTTGCTATTTTCATTTGACGGGTTATTTAGGGTTGTAACTCGGATTTTAGGTTGTTTGTCTTGTTGTTTACTCAATGAAATATAGTTTGTCCTTTTGCGTCATTCCATGCTTAGTTCTTTTTCCGCAAGTTTTAATGACATGACATGCATGCAGAATTTTTGGCCAGATCTTAGAAAATTGATTTAAGTTTGAATTGGACAACTAAAAAAAAGATACTTTTGAGGATGAATAAAGAGTGGAGATACTTTGGAATTGAGGTCGAGTAAAATTTACCTTCAAATCATTGTGGAGGTCGGGCTTGAGGATGTTTAGTCAACTGAAGTTTGTAGGAAAGTAAGGGATAGAAAGTGTGAGACACCAAGAAGACAGACATGTTCGTCAATGCTGTGATTGCGAAAAGATATTATGTTTGGCGTTCTCAAGGTTGGGAGGCCCTTTTTCTGCTATCCAAACACTTTATATCCTTCACTACCCCTTTTGAGCCTGTGTTATTTTTCTTTGACTACTCTCTTTTGGAATCAAGTTTAGAGTCAAAAAAAAATCCATGTCCCAAGAGTACAAACTGGGGCACTTCTTAGAAAGTTCAAAAAAAAAAGAATTGTCAAAGGTCTATGCCTTCAAAATAGAAGCTGGGGAAAACAAAAAAAAAAAAAAAAAAAGAAAATAAAAAAAGAGAAAAAAAGAAGAAGAAAGAATGATGAAATTATAGTTAGATCAGATGTTTGAACTACGTTAGACCTGATTCCTTGAAAATAAGGATACATAGGCAGTCTCACGGTTCGGTTTAGCCAGCAAAAAAAAAAAAAGAAAAAAAAATAGAAAAATCCAAAAATCCCCAGCATCTGAAACTGGGGTAGGATTTTATTTTACTTTTGAAAGAGTCGATTCCAAGAGTTGTAAGTCCACAACCCCTCATTTTGAGTTTACTTTGAGCCTTCATACCGACCTTCCTTTCCAACCCTATCCAAAACCGTCCAAATAAAGACCTCCCGATATGCCTTCAAGAATGCCAAGAGAAGCATGCAATGAGCAACGGTTGTCACACGACATATAACACTGTCAAGTTACTCACAAAAAGTAAGAAAAAGAAAAGAAAAAGAAAAAGAAAAATGAGAGAGTCTTACTAGTGAAAACCCTTACGGGCACTGTAAGGCGACGGTTAGCAGAGATGAATAAATGAGAGAGACTTGGTGGTGAAAACTCCACGGGACGCCACTAGTTGAAGGTGAGTCTTGAAGCTGATACAAAGGATTGGTACGAACAAGTTCGACCTCAAAGGTCATAAGAATGGTAAAAGCGAAGATTGGATTAGTTTGATAGATCAGACCATTGAGTCTAAAATGCATGTCATGATCATTAAGGCTAGTTATATAAAAAAAAACTCTTCCTTCTATCCTTCCGGCAGGGGGCATTTCTTGTTAATACTTGTTTTTGCATCATTGTGTCCTCCACTCCGAGTCAGTCCTTATCAAAACAAACAAGAAAAGATTTCAAAACCTGCTACCAGCTTTTCAATTGCACAAAGTGAATTTGGCCAGCACACTCAGTAGTTACTGTCAATATACCTTGAGGATTCATGCAAAGGCTTCCCCAAAAAGACTCTTATCAGCCTATTTGGCACAAGAAAGATAACTTGTGATTCTCTCTGACAAATAAATTGCTCAAAAGCAGGAAGTCATTCAAGATATCAGCAAATGTCACCTAAGCAAAGATCTCTAATTGGGATAAGGTTATTTGAGCTGCAAATACAAATGGTACTGGTGTGAAACAATCAGAGTTGGTGCAGAACAAAAGTCTTTTGAGACCGACTCAAGCTGATTGAGCAGAAGCCAAGCTGCCCAAGACTCAAGGCCACAAACCGACCACCATTTTCAAAACTGACCAATTTTTCTTTGTGTGAAACAGGAACAAAGCAATGCAAGGAAAGTGGTTAAAAAAAAAGAAAAAGAAAAGAAAAAAAGAAACAAAAAAGAGAAGGAAAAGAAAAGAAGAGAAGAGACTACAAAGGGAATTTTCTCAAATCTTTGCCTTTGTTTGTCTTGCTATTATGCATAAAGTCATGCCATTGCTCTTTACATTTTCCTCCTAGGGTAATATGTCCTAGTCTGATGGATTTTCCTCCCAATGAAATCTTAGTCTGATGAATCTTTCTCCTAAGATAACAAAAAAACCTAGTCGGATGAATTTCCTCCTAGGATAAACGTCTTAGTCTGATGAATCTTTCTCCTAAGATAACAAAAAAGGGAACCTAGTCCGATGAACTTTCTCCTAGGATCGAAATCTTAGTATGATGAATTTTTCTCCTAAGATAGAGAACCTAGTCTGATGAACTTTCTCCTAGGATCACAATCTTAGTCTGATGAATTTTTCTCCTAAGATAAAAATCTTAGTCTGATGAACCTTCTCCTAGGATCAAAATCTTAGTCTGATGAATTTTTCTCCTAAGATAGAAGACCTAGTTTGATGAACTTTCTCCTAGGATAGAAATCTTAGTTTGATGAATCTTTTTCCTAAGATAGAAAACCTAGTCTGATGAATTTTCTCCTAGGATAAACATCTTAGTCGGATGAATCTTTCTCCTAAGATACCAAAAAAAAGGACCTAGTCTGATGAATTTTCTCCTAGGATTAACGTCTTAGTCTGATGAATCTTTCTCCTAAGATAGAAAACCTAGTCTGACGAATTTTCTCTTAGGATATTTTAAAAAAAAAGTCTGGATTTGAAAAAAAAAAGGTCAATTTTTAGTTTTCTTAAGTTATCAATGTTTAGTTTTTTTGAAATTAGGGGCACCGCCTGGAGAATAGGATCAGTCTTTACTTTAGTCAAGCTTAGTTTATAGTTTTTCTAGTTTATTCTTTAGTTTACTCTCATCATTGCATCAATAGTACAAGTGGTTTACAATTTTGCTAACAACTCACAAATCTTCCTAGTGCAAACTGGGGCAGAAAAATTTCTTTTGTTTTGTCTATTTTGTTGTAATCAGGTGCCCACCTGGAGAACAAATGAAGGCAACTCAAGTTTCAAGGGAAAGCAGTTTCGAAGGAAGACAACTCAAGTTTCAAGGGAAATCAGTTTCGAAGGAAGACAGTTCAGGTTTCAAGGGAAAATGGTTCAAGGGTGCAAGGGAAAACAGTGTCAAGTAACAAGAGAAGACGGTTCAAGTTCAGCAATCAGGCGCCCGCCTGGAAAACAAGGGAAGTTATTTCAGAATTCAATTCAAGTTAGAAGTAGCAGAAGCTCGCGGCAAGAATGCGAGTCAACAATCCAAGATGATCAACAAAAGTTAGTCACAATCAAAAAAAAAAAAAAGACAAGAAGTGAATCCGAATGCAGAAGTTAATAAAAGATGTGAGCTGCTCAAGACAGGGCTGAGGTCACAAGCTCTGCATGTCCCATCTTGGTTTGAAAAGATAAAGAAGATTGAACCAACACCTGCTGCTAACAAGCATCAAGATTCAGATCAGGGTCCGCATGAAGAATCAGCCAAGACTCAAGATCAAGCTTCAGAAGACTCATAGATAGGAATCTTGTAACTCGTAGCTAATAGGATTAGTTAGTCTTTTTCATTTTTGATTTTGATTTAATAACGGGACCGCGGACCAGAACCTCAACGGCAGCTCGATCGGCTCTTCACCTCGGCATACTCCATCATCTCACTCACCTCTGAACTACACGTGGCCTGATTCCTTTATAGCCAAGGATATGTAGGCAGCTCAGATACTAGGGCTCGGTCACATTCTCCTTCCTCTTAGTTTTTGGTCTCCTTAAATAAGGGTCGGGTCAAAAAACCTGTCTAGTCGTTCTTTGTCTGAAAACTCTTCGCGTTTCCAGTCAAAGAGGGGCAGCTGTAGACATGTGATTTTTGACCCTCCCAAGATTTTTTATATTTTAGCACGCAAATATTTAGTTTAGGCCTAATATAGCTATTTCAACTCATTTGACTCTTTTACTTTATTTTATTACAAGAAAAATGAAAATTACAAAAAAAAAAATTAGTTGATGTATTTTTCATAAATTTTAAAAAGAAAATATAAAAAAAATACAAAAATAGTACCTTATTTTTATCTTTATATAATTTTGAAAACACAAAAATAGTTTCATGTTTAGTTTAATTAATTAGGATTAGCTTTGGCATTGTGTAGTATTTCTATCTTATTTTAAAAGGAGTCAATTAAGGTGTTAGACCACAATTTTAAGAGTTTTAGAGCCCAATTCTTGGCCCAATACCCAATACCCATTAAGCCAACCCTAGGGACCCTTCTAGTCTCTTCTTTGGAACAAAAATAAATAAAAAGACCCTAAGAACCTACCACAAAAAGACTCAGGGACTAATTGGCAAATACACAAAAAATACACCTAAAACCTAGACCTATATTATAGGTAAGGCAAAAAAAAATCAAAAGGGGATGAGACACAATAGCGCCCCGAGCCTCGGCTTCTTCTTCTTCGATACACTTTCTCCAAAAAGCCTCAGCTGCAACAATACAAAGAAGACTATCAGCCGTGTTCCCTAATCTTTAGAGGAAAATCAATAGAAGACAAAAAAAATCCTAGATCTAAAATGGAGATAGGGACTTGATGTCTTGCTTAAACAATTTTATTTTCGGCATTTTGCTAGATTTTGTCTCTGCGGCTGATTTGTTGACTAACCTGCTGCTAATTCGCACAAATAGCCGATTTTATGACCTCCTGTATTTCGCTGCTTCGTGTTCTCTTCACCATATCTGTCGGAGCACGCACAAACACAGTCACGCATTTTTTACTTTCCGGCAAGTTTCGAGGCTGAAGAGTCGAGGTCCGCCTGTATTTCATCGACCTCCGGCAAGTTCCAAAGTCAAAGTTTCGTTGGTCTTGGTCACGTCTCCATCCGATTCTGGAGCTGCAAGTCAGCTGAACTCGGATTCATTTTGAAGAGACTTATTCTCTGTTTGTCTCTGTGCCGCTGTAATCAGGTATTACATTTTGTTTGAATAATATAAACTTCAGATTTGTTTAGATAAGAATTGTATGGAATTAATCATTTTTCGTCTGTTTCATTCCCATGATTATTTGACAGCTACTTTCGTTCTTTTGTGTGTTTGTTGAAGTATTGTGATGCGTTTGAAATGAAGTGTGAAATCAGAGAGTACTATTAAGGTTGGAAATTTACTATGAAAAATGTTTAGTTGGCTTCTTATGATTTCACTGTAGTCTGTTTGGATAATGGACATTCCTTATAAAATTAGTTATGTAGCATTTGTATATGTATAGGCATCAGTTCTATAGTGTATTAATGTGCATTTAATATATAAATGCATTTGTTTAGATGGCCAACGTTTGAATGCTGGGTATTGTCAAAATCTTGGAAAATTCACTAAGTCTCGAACATCGTAACAATGGGTAATTAAATTATAGTGGCCATGGGTACGGTCCCCGTGGCATTGTTATGATATGTGAATCTCAATTCGGGGGTGCATTTCATGTAACCCAATTATAACAACTTTGAATAATAAAACCCCTTTGAAAAATTTGAGGTGTGCCATTTTCATTAAATAACTCATGGCCCTCATGTAATTGATACTAACTCTTTAAAAATTGAGGCGCGCCATTTAGCAAATTCTCATGGCCCTCGCAAAGTTAAAATGTGTAGTTGCTTTAGGCGCATAGTTTAATAATATTACCTTCCTAAACTCGGGTGTGCATTTCATGTGACCCAACTCTAAATCTCACAACTTTAAATAAGATATATTTCGGATTGCGGGTGCATTTCATGTGGCGCGATCCAAAGACATGTTTTACACGACGTTAAATCTTCTTTAAAAAATAATTAAAATTGGTTTAATAAGTTAAAATGTACCCTAGGCTAAAACATGTATTAAAATCAGATAATAAGCCAATTATGATAGTTTAAGCGACCGTGCTAGAACCACGGAATCCGGGGGTGCCTAACACATTCCCTCAGGTTAACAGAATTCCTTACTCAGAATTTCTGGTTCGCAGACTTCAAAAGGAAAGTCGAAATCTTCCTCAATTTGGGATTTAAAAATAAACCGGTGACTTGGGACACCAGAAAATAAACCATCCCAAGTGGCGAATCTGAATAAAAAATGAATAATTAATCTCATTTCGAATAATATCACTTAAATTGAAAAAACTCCCTTGTATACCTCTCGGGATGTAAAAAGGAGGTGTGACAATGCTGTGTTTCACTGATTTCATAACTCGGCCTTATTTACTCAGTTTTGATATTATATATGATACTTTGGGCTGAACGCCCTATTTTACTGATTGTCCGGGTGGCTTGTGAGATTGATGGCTGAGAGAGGCCGATATCCTGATTGTAAGATTGATGACTAAGAGAGGCCAAGGGCCTGGTTGTGAGGATTATATAATTATGGATTGGGTTGTACGCCGCAGCGAGATATATATATATATATATATATATATATATATAGGGATGCACGCCGCATCGATATAGCGCTTGGGTTGTAGGAGCCCCTCCGGAGTTTGCACACCCCCAGTGAGCGCAGTCGACTATATATTTATGGATTGGACTGTACATTGCATCGGTTATTATAAGACACCTATTGAGCGTGAGTGCTGAGTGTGATCGTTGATTGATGAGAGTTGAGTCTCGAGTGACTGAGAGACTTGCCCGAGGGGCTATATATATACATGATTAATGCTTTGCCCGAGGGGCTTGTTTTTATGAAATTACTGTTTTCACTCCTCTTTATACTGAGCCTCTGTTGAAAATGTTGAACAAATGTTTTTAAACAACTTTCATTGAAATTGGAGTTTTTACGAGATGTTCGGAGTTTAATCACAGATTTGGCTTTGTTATTTCTACTGAAACTTTTCTATTATGAGATGTATATGATTTATGATTTCCCAAGGGGCTGTATACGAACTATATTTTGCCCGAGGGGCCGATTATGATTTTTATCACTTTTACTATAAACTATACTGAACCTCTATTGAAACTGTTGGAAAGCATCTTTAAATGATTTTTACCAAAAGCTAGATTTTAAATGAGATGATTGACTCATATTCTGATTTGAAAGCTTGTTATGCTTACTGAGTTTATCATGATGTGGATTTATTGTTTTCTACTGCTTAGTCTTTATTTACTTTTATTACTTACTGAGTTGGCGTACTCACATTACTCCCTGCACCTTGTGTGCAGATCTAGGTATTTCTGAGCTCGATGGAAAGTTCATCGGGAGTTAGCAAGGTAGCTGCCTGGCGATCGCAACCCTACTTTTCTCCCTTCTTATTCTCCCTTAGTGTATTTTTTTGTGATTTTACCCCGACCATGTTGGTCTTGAGGTTGCTAGATAGTTGTAATAGATGCTCATGACTAGTGACACCCCGATTGTTGGGCTTTTCTTTTCGCAATGTTGCTTGTTTTAAACACTACATAAAGGTTTATTGTTAAATAGATTTGATTTTATCCTAAAAATGGAAAATTCTGATTGATTTTGGGTTTGTGTCGGCTGGCCTAGTTCCATGATAGGTGTCATCATAACCGGGTTGGTTTTGGAGTCGTGACAAAATAAATCAATGGTTCAAATTGATTTAAGATAGAATTCGAAGATGGTGTACTATAATAATGCGTAAAAATTTCTTTGATATGTTGTTCTTACTTTTTGGTCTCTTTACGTGTAAACTTTGTTGCAGACAAATCGTATTATTTTAAAAATATGTTTCTTAATATAAGTGTATCATCATTTTTTGTAATTATCTGTTGTTTCATGATTCCATCCAATTCCGTGGGTTTGACAGATAAATTGTTGTCAGTATAGCAAAGTATGCTATTTATAATAGAGAAAAAACAATAAGGAACATATACATAAGATATTGCGTGTGGTGAGTATTCAACGCAGGGGAGGCTTAATAACATCTTAGGCCTAAAGCAAAGCCTTAATAAGAGGCCTTCGTTTCGTACTGTGGTGGCAGATTCATTGGAGTTAGCAAGGTAGCTATCTGGCGATCACAGCCTTGCTTTTCTCCCTTATTATTTTCCCATAGTGTATTTTTTTGTGATTCTACCCCGACATTATTGGTCTTGAGGTTGTCAGACAGTTGTAGTAGATGCTCATGACTAGTGACACCCCGATTGTCGGGCTTTTCTTTCCGCACTGTTATTTGTTTTAAACACTACATAAAGGTATTATTAAATAGATTTGATTTTATCCTAAGAATGGGAAATACTGATTGGTTTTGGGTTTGTGTCAACTGGCCTAGTTCCATGATAGGCGCCATCACGCCCGAGTTGGTTTTGGGATCGTGACAAAATAAATCAATGGTTTAAATTTATTTAAGATAGAATTCGAAGATGATGTACTCTAATAATGCGTAAAAACTTCTTTTATATGTTGTTCTTACTTTTTGGTCTCTTTACGTGTAAAATTTGTTACAGACAAAGCGTATTATTTTAAAAATATATTTCTTAATATAAGTGTATCATCATTTTTTTGTAATTATCTGTTGTTTCGTGATTCCATCCAATTCCGTGGGTTTGACAAATAAATTGTTGTCAGTATAGAAAGTATGCTATTAATAATAGAGAAAAATTAATCAGAAACATATACATAAGATATTGCATGTAGCGAGTATTCAACGCAGGGGCGGTTTAATAGTATCTGAGGCCTAATGCAAAGCCTTAATAAGAGGCCTTTGTTTCGTACTGTGGTGGCAGGTTCATTGGAGTTAGCAAGGTAGCTGTCTGGTGATCACAACCCTGCTTTTATCCCTTCTTATTCTCTCTTAGTGTATTTTTTTGTGATTCTCCCCCGTCCATGTTGGTCTTGAGGTTGTCAGACAGTTGTAGTAGATGCTCATGACTAGTGACACCCCGATTGTCGGGCTTTTCTTTCCACACTGTTGTTTGTTTTAAATACTACATAAAGGTATATTGTTAAATAGATTTGATTTTATCCTAAGAATGGGAAATACTGATTGGTTTTGGGTTTGTGTCAGCTGACCTAGTTCCATGATAGGCGCCATTACGACCGAGTTGGTTTTGGGATCGTGACAAAATAAATCAATGGTTTAAATTGATTTAAGATAGAATTCGAAGATGATGTACTCTAATAATGCGTAAAAATTTCTTTTATATGTTGTTCTTACTTTTTTGGTCTCTTTACGTGTAAAATTTGTTACAAACAAAGCGTATTATTTTAAAAATATATTTCTTAATATAAGTGTATCATCGTTTTTTGTAATTATCTGTTGTTTCGTGATTCCATCCAATTCCGTGGGTTTGACAAATAAATTGTTGTCAGTATAGAAAGTATGCTATTAATAATATAGAAAAATTAATCAGAAACATATACATAAGATATTGTGTGTAGCGATTATTCAACGCAGGGGCGGTTTAATAGTATCTGAGGCCTAATGCAAAGCCTTAATAAGAGGCCTTTGTTTCGTACTGTGGTGGCAGGTTCATTGGAGTTAGCAAGGTAGCTGTCTGGCGATCACAACCCTGCTTTTATCCCTTCTTATTCTCTCCTAGTGTATTTTTTTGTGATTCTCCCCCGGCCATGTTGGTCTTGAGGTTGTCAGACAGTTGTAGTAGATGCTCATGACTAGTGACACCCCGATTGTCGGGCTTTTCTTTCCACATTGTTGTTTGTTTTAAACACTACATAAAGGTATATTGTTAAATAGATTTGATTTTATCCTAAGAATGGGAAATACTGATTGGTTTTGGGTTTGTGGCAGTTGGCCTAGTTCCATGATAGGCGCCATCACGACCGAGTTGGTTTTGGAATCGTGACAAAATAAATCAATGGTTTAAATTGATTTAAGATAGAACTCGAAGATGATGTACTCTAATAATGCGTAAAAATTTCTTTTATATGTTGTTCTTACTTTTTGGTCTCTTTACGTGTAAAATTTGTTGCAGGCACAGCGTATTATTTTAAAAATATGTTTCTTAATATAAGTGTATCATCATTTTTTGTAATTATCTGTTGTTTCGTGATTCCATCCAATTCCGTGGGTTTGACAAATAAATTGTTGTCAGTATAGAAAGTATGCTATTAATAATAGAGAAAAATTAATCAGAAACATATACATAAGATATTGCGTGTAGCGAGTATTCAATGCAGGGGTGGTTTAATAGTATTTGAGGCCTAATGCAAAGCCTTAATAAGAGGCCTTTGTTTCGTACTGTGGTGGCAGGTTCATTGGAGTTAGCAAGGTAGCTGTCTGGCGATCACAACCCTGCTTTTATCCCTTCTTATTCTCTCTTAGTGTATTTTTTTGTGATTCTCCCCCGGCCATGTTGGTCTTGAGGTTGTCAGACAGTTGTAGTAGATGCTCATGACTAGTGACACCCCGATTGTCGGGCTTTTCTTTCCACACTGTTGTTTGTTTTAAACACTACATAAAGGTATATTGTTAAATAGATTTGATTTTATCCTAAGAATGGGAAATACTGATTGGTTTTGGGTTTGTGTCAGCTGGCCTAGTTCCATGATAGGCGCCATCACGACCGAGTTGGTTTTAGGGCTGTGACAAAATAAATCAATGGTTTAAATTGATTTAAGATAGAATTCGAAGATGATGTACTCTAATAATGCGTCAAAATTTCTTTTATATGTTGTTCTTACTTTTTGGTCTCTTTACGTGTAAAATTTGTTGCAGGCAAAGCATATTATTTTAAAAATATGTTTCTTAATATAAGTGTATCATCATTTTTTGTAATTATCTGTTGTTTTATGATTCCATCCAATTCCGTGGGTTTGACAGATGAATTGTTGTCACTATTGCAAAGTATGTTATTTATAATAGAGAAAAAACAATAAGAAACATATACATAAGATATTGCGTGCAGCGAGTATTCAAGGCAGGGCCGGCTTAATAGCATTTGAGGCCTAAAGCAAAGTGAGCATATGAAATGAAAAAAAAATGATAATTTGGTTTTATAAAGTACAAAAAAAACTCCAAAAAAGAAATTTTCATAATTTTCATTTCAAAGAACTCACAAAAATTCAAAAATAACTCCAAATTTTGTTCATATCCAAACACAATTCTAATTTTCAAATAATTTTCAACTTAGAATTTTGTTTTTAAACCTTTTTCAGGAATTTCACAATTCTTATGTCCAAACGCCTACTAAATTAGGTGATAAATCAACTTTAAAATTACACTTAATGAGATGATTTCTAGCCGCACAAGTTTCTATGGTGTGTTTTAGATCACATGTTTCAAAAGTTTTTCGTTGTTTCATGAATTTCATGTCTAGTCAAACACTTTCATATAAATAGGAACGGAGGGAGTATAATTTATGTGAGAAAAATAAATGATAATTTAGATTATTAGATATAGTTACGTGACTAAATAATAAATAAAAAAAATAATTCAGTAAAAACGTAAAATAAGATTGACGGAAAACTATTTTGAATATATTAATATATTGATTATAGGAAGAAATTAAGTTATTAAACAATATAAATATGAAAATAAAGAAATAAATTTATCAATAATAAGAAATAATTATATACTATATATCATATATAGAGAGAAATAGTAATTTGGGGCCTTAAATTTTTGGGGCCTAAAGCAAGTGCTTTAGGGTCTGGCCGGCCCTATTCGACATGATAAATCAACACAAAGTAATTAGAAAATTTTGACGTCAACACTACACATAGTATTACCTCTTCATATACAACCCAAAGATAACCGACACTTTGTACTACTCTTGGCATTTCCCATTTAATTCATTCTCTTTATATATCAGATCTTTTCACATATATTTGGACAATTATTTATTATATTGAAAGCTCTTCTCCTACTATTCTTTGCTGCCTGAGGAGTACAATGTCAATGTCTTTATCAAAATTAAAGGGTCATATTGTTGTCCTTTATCATCTCAATCCGTACGTAGAGGGCTTTGAGACATACAACTCATAAATGAAGTGGCTGTTGATCACGCCCAACTATATCTTATAAAAAGAATTAAGCGGTCGTTGTAAATATAATCTGGTTTACAAGTCAGGAATCGAATCCCACAGAAAACTATGGCTTAGTTACAGCTAGTTGTTCACTACCACTAAGAAGACAAGCTTGAACAATTCCTAACTTATAGATATTAAGATTCTTGTGTTTAACTAACTAACTAACTAACAAATTAAAATAATAAATTAACACTAAAGATACTACAAGTTAGAGAAAAAATTAAGAAGGTCTAGAGTTATGATTTTTCCAATTGTCGGAATTCTTTCCGCTATGTCTTCTATAATTTCGGCAAAGTATTCTCTACCGATCATGAGCGCTTTGCGTGTTGTAATTCTCTCCCGAGTAATTACGACAATTTACTAGACATACTCTCCCGAGTTACGCTAGCTGGCTTTAATTACATCTCACTTAGATTCGTTATCCCTAATCCCACCTTTAAACCCTTGATTATTGATTCCTCACATACGTCGGGAGTGATGTTGTTCAACAACAACCTAAATATGCACTCTCTCCCGAGTAATACATACTAAATAGGCACAGCTAGTTGAGGGTCCTTCAATCAACCACAAGAATAATATAGTTGAACAAATTGAGAAAATACTACGGCTCAATTATATAAAAACATAACAAGAATTTATCCTACAAAAGGTTCCATCAAAACCCTAGATAATAAATTAGTTATTCATAATAGTATGTAAAACTACAATACTTGTATATCGTGAAAATGGTAATAACAATTAAATTTGTAAATGGGACTCTAAAAATACGTGATCTATTTTTATGCTAGTTGTTAGAGCAGTTGATGCTAGGCGTATGAAGTTTAATGACGAAATACAAGTTAAAACGGGGCTGTAATCAAACCGAGGGGCTTGCTACCCGGGCTTCGGGCTGATCGATGAAAGGCCTCGAGGTCGATACCCGGCTCGAGATCGAGCTATCGGGAGTAGCCGAGAAGGGGATAACAGTTGAGATATAATTAAAGAAGGATCTTTATGGCCAATATCAAGCAATAAATGAAGAACAAGTATGAAAGCAATAAATGGAAAGAGTAGCCTCGAGAGAGTGAGTTGGAGAGAAAAGAGAGATAGAGAGATATTATTGATTTTGTGTAGAATGATTGGAGCAACAACAGCCCCTTACAAAGTGGTGAGGATTCCCTTTATATAGGAGGGGAATCCTGATATAGTACAACGTATATTAATTATAAAAGCATAGAGATGGGATGGCTAGACGCGACGCGTCGATACAGGCTCTGGGTAGGCCGGTTCTGTCAGACTTAACCGCGTGCCATGGGAATTCCCCATTTTGCTCTAGCCTCGATCTTCGTCTTCTTTGAGTCGGGCCTCGACGAGCCCCGAGGGAGGGAACTCGGCCACAACTCCACGTCCTCGGGGTCTCGAGACATTCCTCTGAAGTGACTTGATAGCAAGAAATTAGGATCTCTAATTTCGCTGCATACAGATAGTCTCCGTGTTTCTCAGAACGAAGTGATGGGAATCGACTCTGACACCCGACTTGACGACGTCATGCTGATGACTCAACCTATGGCGCAAGTTTTTGCGGTAACCGGGACATCTCATGGACTTATGTTTTCGACATCATTCAATGCACTGTCGATTCCCGTTCTCCAAGGTAAAAGTACTCTCGTCGATTAGGTTTCTCAAAAATGCAGTAATTGCATCCGCCAGTCAGTCTTCCAAAGGCCTCGATGATCGCGTCGTTACCTCCTATAAATGGGGGCTTTCTGGCGTCGTTTTTCTATCCAAGTGCCTTCTTATGCTCATTCGCCCTTTTCTCCTTATCATCTTTCTCTATTGTTGATCGCCATGTTTGGAGTCTACGGCCTCAAGGTCGTTTAACATCATTCCAATAGATCGTGCCATGGCCCTTTGCCTGAGCTCCTCTTCGTTGAGCATGATTATGCCGTTCTGCTGCTACTGTGGTTGCTGTTACGTCTAATGTCGCTGTCCTTGTTGGCTCGAGATGATGACATACAGGGAATCGATTCTCCCCTTTTTTAGAAAGTCATTCAGACTATGCACCACTGGTCACTCTCCTACCCTGGTCTGGTGTGGCATTTCATCCCTTGGGTTTTTTTCTTTCCCAAGGGATAAAGTGGCTCCACCGGTCGTTGAGGCTGGGGCCCGCCGAATCTCAACCTTTCGCTTCGGCGGGCTATGTATCTTTTCTCTGCCTCCTCTACATCCCCACCTTTTCCTCTTCTTCAATTTTTCCCTCGGTGAGGACTACCTGCAGGATTGAGTTGGGAACCTAGAGGAGATGGCGGTCGAAGGAGTTGCCTTCGAGGGTGCGAGCTCGAGGGGGCGGCGTTCGAGGATGTGATACCGTAGATGGACCCTCAAGGATAGACTAGGTTCTTAGGTTCTCACTATGGGTGTATACCCCTTTGTTTCTTTGTTTCTATGTAAGGACCCCTTGCAGGCTTTTGTAATTGTATGTAAGGACCCCCCTGAGGGCCATTGTAAGCTAATATTTATGAAATATGAAGACATTTTTTTTACTTCTGCTTTTGATTTTGTCGTGTTCTTGCATACTCTAGTGCGTTTGCGGGGATTTTGAATCTATGCCTCTGTTGACGATCGTCAACATTCTTTCCAGCCTTTGGTCGGCAGAGATGACTCATTTCCGAACTCATCATTGTTCCCGGAATCAAGCCTGAAGCGGTCCGGTAATCTTGGATCATCGGGGCCCTTGAGCCTCGTGGAGATAGAGCACCGAAGTGAAAGTTGACTTCGGGTGCTTGGATCTTTTACTTTGAGCTTCGACATAGATAACCTTTTGAGGTGTTTTAGGCAGGTTTCTGAGGAAGGGGCTATTCGTACTTAGGTGACTTCCTGAGGTCGAGCCATCGTGGACAGAGCTCGAAGCGCTTATTTTTCTTCTCAAGGGAAAACTTCGAGGTCGGGTACCACCTCAGAACTGGAGACTACATCGCTGACTCTTTGGGGCCTAACTTCTTTTTGATGGAAATCTCTGTTGTCGGGTACTACCTTGGTATCCGCACTGAGGTCGTTGGCCTTCCGGGGCTTATACTGGGTAGGCGAATTATTGTTGTTTCCCACATATACATGGGGCGGCACTTGCTTCTTTGGAAGATCCCATTTTAGATAGCTATCCTTCCGCCTTGACATCGAGTCCTTCGTTACCTTAAGCGCAAAAATGTTGGTGTAGGTCCCTACTTCAATTTGCCAATTCTACCATAGCTATGACTGCTACTTCAGGTCCTGCCTAGCAGGGAGGGGAGAGTTCCACTCCCAGTGCTCAGGATCCGCGGGAGTTCACTCTGAAGACTATGTCTTCGATAAGATAGGAACATCTGGAGATGGTTAGGAGAGACTGCGGATGGGGCGAGGAGGTAGCGTTGCAGGCGCTTTCCCCGGATAAGAGTATTATGGACCCTGCTGATGGATTTCTGAACGTATACTTATACCCTTTCGCACTAGGCCCCCTTGATAGGGTCGTGCTTGATTTCTACCTGAAGTATCAGGTTACTTTGGCGTAGATACATCCGTCATTTTGGCGAGTAGTGCTGATGATGAGATTCTTTTGCAGAGAAGGCTGGGCTTGAATTCACGCTTAGTTACCTCATTAGGTTGTACTGGACATTTCATCATCGAGGCCTGCTAACCTTGTTGTGCCATTCGTCCATGCCCTTTGTTGTTGATAATGAGGAAGATGGGGATCGAGAGTGGGTTAGTTGATTCATCGGGGTGCGGACGACTGACATTATCCCTATAGAGCTCATGCCATTTTCCGAGGGATGGAATTATGCGCGTGAGTGGAGTGTCTCGTGCTTTCTTAGATTCGCTTATAACGAAAACCAGTTTAGTAATTATGTTTCCTCCTTTCCTGCAGCAACTTCGTGGGTGCCAAGCGAAGTTCCCAATTTGTCTGGCTGGGTCCGGAGGTTGGCGACCCATTCGACTTGCGACGAGCGTAGGTGGCGAGTTGTGTCCCGGTGTAGATGGGAAACGAAATACCAAGGTATGTGTGTACGCTGCTTTTACCTTGGTCTTCGTATATTTGAGATGACATTTTCCTCTTTCTTTTGTATTGACTTTGTTGTCGTATGTATCGGAAGGTCCCCAGGGGCGAGGCTTTTCTCCTCCGGAGGGAGGGAGGAGTTGTCGGCTTCCGAGCCAAGGGACGATGGCGATAGATGGGATATGCACTCGCAGTGCAATGGAACTTTTAGCGGGGCTAAACGGATCTGTGTCTTCGAGGAGAAAACATTGCTCGAGCCTGTTGTTCCTAAAGTCTTTGGTTCCAGAGCGGTGGTTCCTCCGAGTGATCATGCTTTGACCGAGGTTGGTTCTTCCAGGGCCGAGGGGGCTGGACCAATAGGAGTGTGATCGGCCTTTGAGGAAGTCTGTCGGCTTCACTTTGCGGTGAGTTTCGACATAGTCCTTCCGCATCTCGTGTCTTCCCTTCCTTATCGAGTTTTTCTTCTACAGGCCTTTGATAGGCTCAGGTCTGAGCTGCTCCATCATGGGGCTAGGCTTCGGAAAGCTCTGGATGAGGGTAAGTCCCATAGGCTCCTCTACGAGGAGAAGGAGGTTGATTTGATGCACTGGCGATATAAGGCGTACCGGAGCTCGAATTATGAGAGCTATTTGATGAAGCATGTAAACTCTCGTAGTACGCGTTTCGATTTTTTAACCCTTAAGGTTAATCTTTTTGCCTATCTCGGTTGCAGAAAAAGATGGAGGCTCTGGAGTACCTTAGGGGTGAAGCTGACCGAGTTAGGAATGACTGTGGCGAACTAAGAGCTCAGGTGCAGCCTCAAGCTTCAGAGGAGAAGGGTGCCTTGGCTAAAGTTCCCGCCTTCGAGGCCCAACTCCGCTTGGCTCCGTGACAACACTTCAGTTCAAGCGGATATGATCGTGAAGCTTGAGTCTGAATTTTCGAAGGTCAGGGCTGAAATTGCCAATGCTCGGGCTGAAGTAACATTGAGTTGGACTAAGGCTGATCAGGAGATGGCGATTCATTTGAAGGATGTTACTGATGCCCAAGACGAGCTGAAGAGGGCCCTTGATTGTGAAAAGTGGATCGAGAAATATGTTCGTTGCCGATCCCGAAGAGAGGTACTTGAAGAGATCGGCGCCATGGGTTTTGTTCTCCTGGAAGAGCTGGCTCGAGCGAGGGCGGACGAGCGTGATGTTAGGTCACTTCTTGCCGACGTCGCGGAGAGTGAAGATGAGGCTGGTAGGCCGTAGCCTTCTGAAGCAGGGCGTAGATTTTGCCATTTTGTATGTGATATTCACAGAGTACGTTTGTAGGTGGAGAACACACATTTTGTGTATGTAAATAGAAGAAAACTTGAAGCTTTATCTCTTATGTATCCCTTTATGCTTCACTTTTGACCAGGCGGGCTTGTTTCGGAGTTGGAGAGAATCCTTAGATTCGTAACACGGTTTCAGAGCTCATCAGGCAGGCCCGAAGTCTCTTATATGCTTGGTTGATGCGGCCTTTAGTGAAAGCTGGCATTAGAGCTCTTATGCTTTGTTCAACTGTTTTGGGTTTAGTCTCCGAGTCGGGTTTCGACTCAAGCCTATTTGACCCTCAAGATTTTGCATCTGCATGGGTGGGAGACAATGGTTCTTACGTCTTGCCCTTGGGCATTTGTATTTTAACTATTTGGGTTCAGTCACTAAGTCAGGTTGCGACTCGAGCTTAATTTACCCTCAAGCTTTTTTTTGTGCTATCGACTATGGATCTTACGCCTTGGGTCTAAGCGACCTGTTAGGTATGTGGCCCGGAGGCTCGTGAAGCTGGCAACGATAGCTCTTACGTTGTGCCCTTAGGCATATATAGTTAACTATTTTGGATCTGGTCTCCGAATCGGGTTACGACTCGAGCTCATTTTAATCCTCAAGTTTTCAATTTTTAAGCTGGCGACAGTGGCTCTTACGCTTTTGGTCGTTGCGACCTTTTAGTGTGTGGCCCTGAGGCTCGTTTGGATGGCGACAATGGCACTTACACTTTTGTCTGTGGGCATATGTAGGCTTTGTTTTCCTCTCGTTAAGGACTTTTTGAAATGATTTTTCCTGACCCATTGTTGGTTCAGGAAGAACCTCGATTTCAAGTTGTTAGCGGCGATATTCGAGCACCTCGGAAGGTTTAGCTCATAGGTTGAGTAGCTCGAAGACTTTGTGACTCGGAGCTGACATGGTCGAATCTCGTTTTCCTGTCGAGGGTAGCCTGTTTTAACCAGTTCTTTTCAAAGTAGATTCAAAGTAATGGCCTGTGATTTTGTTAGTGACGGTCGGTCATCCCTGAGTTGCGTTAATTTGGCTGGTGCAACCGTTTTGACCGTAGTCATATGTGTTTGGTTGGAGCCATTTTTTATCTCGAGTGATAGTTTAGGCGTCTACATTGAGGGTATGCCCTTTCGGGAGTCTTACAAATGCGACACATAGCCCAAACTTCGGGATTGAGTTTTATGCATGAAGTAAGGTTGTCGTACCCCCTTTTTCTAAAGGCGAAATCGGGTTCATGACATTTGGGAGGACAACTCGTTCCCTCTTGGGAATTGGGTTTTTTGGGTTGAAAAGATGCCACCTAATGATTAAAGTGCATTAGGACACTAAAGAAGAGTTCGAGTTAGAAAACCAGAGTTCGGGTAAGGGCTAGAAATTATCTCAAGGGGAAGGTGTTAGGTACCCCCCAAGATCCACTAGTGTGGTTCTCGGCCATGTTACAATTGTGACTTTAACTAACAAGTAAGCAAATAAAGGTCTCAAATAAAAGGGAATTTACACATAATGTTGCAAGTGAATTAAAAGTTTGAAGAAAGATAAATAAAATAGAAATCTTAAGCAAATAGTCTGGACAGTTAAAAAAAAGGGATAACAAGTAAAGGGGAAGGGGTCCTAGGTTAACAAACAATATGGATCACATCAATGCAATATCAGGCAATCACTCCTCAGAAGAGGGGTCGCACATGGTATTAGCGCACCGGTCATCATGTCCATATCTGCCTTTTCCCACCATGTTAAGGTATTAAATGCGAAATAGTGTCGTTGTTTACGGTATGTTGCTACCCGTCCCGATCCTATCAGTTTCGGAGGCATTTGGGACTACTAGTCCTAAAGGGAGGGAGGTTGGTTTTTCTTTTAGAGTTTTAAAAGGACAAAATTCTAATGCGACAAACAAAACATATAAACAAGTAGGTGGAAACAAATAGCAGTTTAAGGGCTCAAACAGGCCTCTTCACTTAAAGGAGCAAATTATTTAGCATGACTTCAAATACTGGTTATAGTCTGAATTAAATTTAAAAGTGTTAGGACAGGCTAATTTATCACATATTTCTCAGATGAGGAGTCCGAATTAGCCTTGGCTGGTTGTAGTTATCAAAACTGACACAGTTAATTAATGACCTAATGGTTTGCCTAAGTGAGACCTATAGGCATGATATCTAACGGAGCTTACTAATTTTAAAGAGAGGGTTACTGGTTCTAGAACCAAAAGATCTGCAGACTTTAAACGACCTTATGACTTATTTTAGACTCATTGACGAAATAGACGAAGCTGATTCAATTGATTACTCCTATAGGCAAGTTATCTAAGCATTATTGGTTTTAAAAGATTACATAGATGCAACAGTCCTATAGGCATGGTATCTAAGATGAGAATGCAGAAATGCAGAAAAACTTATAGGGATGGTTTCTAAGATGAGAATGCAGAAATCAGAAACTCTTATAGGCATGAGTTCTAAGATGAGAATGCAGAAATCAAAAAAAAATCTTATAGGCAAGTTTTCTACCCTTTGCATACATTCACCCCCATCCTTTTTCACTAGCCAACACCAATAGTTATTTCCAATTATTATAGACCCGAATGATTCAGAAAAAAAAGTAAAATTACATCCGAAATTCCAGCTACAACCAAACAACCTAATTCAGACTCAAAGTCCAACAATATGAGATAAACCAACTTCCAGGATCAGATTTCCAAAATCCTTTCTCATGTTTGGGATGTGTCAAAGTTCCCAAGAGTCTCAAAGGGCCCCGGGCAGTGATTACACCCCAAACATATTGCAGAATTGAGATCATAGTGCAGTGTGGAAGGGACAACCCTCAGATGTCCAAGTTCAGAGGGAACTCAAGGTCCCAAAGCAAGGCTCATAAGAGGGGAGCAGAACTTAAGAGTCTAAGAATAAGTGTAAGTGCATAGAGGAATTAGGGGAAAGCCATGGCAGGCTGGTGGTCATGCTCAGTAATTGGGAATGCTGGCACACCCCCGACTAGCCTATTAGCCAAATCTTAAGAGTTAGGATCCATTGTGGATCAGGTTAAGACCTGAGTAGCAATTTGAATACTGCCAGACCATGAGCCTTAACTGAAACACATATAAGGGAATAGGGGGTAGGGATTCACAATAGAAACAGGTGCAGGGAAAGAACATACTTACCATAAATCATTGAACATGAGCAGTAAAGTAAATAAGATTGCAGAAGACTATAAATAAGCACATAGGGGTGAGGAAGAAACGTTAAATCAGAACATACCAGTTTCAGGGGAAAAAAAGTAAAAACAGTAGCCTTAGAAAAGGCCAAGTTGCAAACCGAGCAATTCCAAAAGATCTCAAGCAAAAGCAGAGTGTTGAAAGAGTATTGAATTCAAAGCAATATTGCAAGTGTACAAGTTTTGAATTGGAGTTAAGGACTGGTAGTGTGTAGGTCGTGTGAACTGAAGGTGTAAGGTGTCTTAAAAGTGCATAAGGGCAGTCCCTTTTATAGTGCAGAAAGCAAATAAGAAAGGCAAGGAAATATCATTAAAATCAACCTCCCTTTGGTTAAGGGATTCTGATTTCAACGGATAAAATTAGTTAAGGAAAGAAGTTTTAATTAAAACCTTTTCAAAGTAGCACAAAAGGGGTAAGTACATAGAAGTTATTTAAGGAAAACAATCAATGGCATACGGTTTGTGCCATATATGGCAAGGGAATCAATCAAACAGCCAGGAAACCAAAATTACAAGTTCAATTCGAATGAACCAAGTCAATAAAGGTAATAGAGGTTCAATCAAAGAAAAATCAGTGACAATTCATCAGCTTTTTTAAAGGGATTTCAGAATCAATCACTTAATTGGTGAAAACTTTTGAAAGAAGAATTTCTCATATATAAAGCACACAGATCAAGCAAAAGGAATCGTCAGGTTTCTTAGAAAAAGAGTCTAACATTGAAAGTCTTAGAGCCACAAGCAAAAGGGATTTGAGTTCAGTTACAGACTCATAGTGAGTCTGAAAGCCTAGGGTCCCTAATACCACTTGCCAAAGAAACCCCCAAATCCTAGGGTTTCAAATTGAGTCAGACAATTGAGATGAGAAGGCAGGCCACTTGAGAGGGGCTCAAAAGTTTTTTCAACAGACTTATGAGAGACAAACACACACGATAGAAAGAACACTGATTCAAAGTTGTGAGAACATGCTCGAGAAAACTTGAAGTTTAAACAGGTTCAGAAGAAAGAGATGATACGAGATTTAAACAAAAGTAGATGAAATATGCTTAGCAGGAACACAAACAGAACTCAGTAAAGTGAACAAAATCAAAGAACTCAACCATAAACACATATAGCAAAGAATAAGGATTAACAACACGGATTAACATGAGAGAATAAGAGTGATAGCAAAATAGAAGAGTCTCGCATAATAGAAAAGAAACAAGAGAGCAAACTCATGTGTAGTAGAAAAGAAAACATATGAGCCTAATATAGATAAACACACATATAGAAAGAACGGAAAGAATTAGAAAGATATTTGAAGAAACTTTTTCAGAAACCTTAACATCGAAATTGAATGATTTTAAAAAGGAAATTTGGGGAAAACCTTTAAAATGTCAAATAAAGCCAAGACATATCACAGATCTAAGAAAATAGGCGGGTACAGAACCTCAGACAGCTTAGAGTTGTAGATAAAACCCTAGCAATGAGAAAGGTCTTGAGGAAAGTCAGATCCTGAGTCGAAAAGACTCATATTGCTTGAACATGCAGGAATAATGGCCGGAGAAGCCATAGATCTACATATCTGAGAAGGATCTGAAGAAGGCCATTGAAGTCGGGCTTCAAACCTTGAATAGCTTAGGTCTGATGGTGAGAAAGGATGAGTACAGACCGTCCATGGCCGGAGACGCCATGGATTCCGGTGGTAATATGGTGAGATAAGGTGGGAAACGATTAGGGTTTCGGAGAGGTTCGAGAGAGTTTGAGAGACGAAGAGGGTTCAAAAGTGGCGTCTCAGTTAAATGAATTAGGTTAAAGGTGGTTTGGGAATTAAAAAAGGATTGATCAAAATGATCAACGGCCTGGATCAAAGAGGAGCCGGGTAGGTTTTTAAATTGGGTCAGGGGTCGGGTAATTTGGGGGATTGGGCTGGTTTAATTTGGGGACAGAATTGGGTCAAATTGAGGGCCAAAATTGAAAGGTGAAAGGGCTGTAATTGAAATAGAAATGGGCTAAGTGTTAAATAGCCTATTTTCCCTTTTTATTTTATAAAAATAGTAATAATAATTTTAAAAGTAAATAAAAACACTGAGCAAACAAATATTATATAAATATTAATTTAAAAATACTTAAAATAATTTTATAATTATAAAATGCTACTAATCATGAAATAGGCTATAATTGCAATTACATGCAATTTAGCTTAAAAATACCAAATAGATTTGTAAAAAATATACAACAATCACCTTAATTATATTTTGGTTTAAATATGAGAATAAAATAAGTTATTCACTAAAATGATAATCTTGGGAATAATTATTGGATTTTGTACTGCTAAAAATAGATAATAAATTGATTTTAAAATCTTAAAAATTAGAAAAAAAATACTAAAACCTCTTGGTCATGCTTATATATGTATGTATATACTATTTTGAAAGTATTTTATATATAAAAATATATAGGAGAAAATTGGGTATCAACAGCTGCCCCTCTTTACCCGAGAAGGATGAAAGAGTTGTCGGGTAAAGATATGATGACCAATTTTGACCGAATGAAACGATTTTGAAGCATTTTGACCAAGCTCTGGTTTCTGAGCTACTTACATATCCCTGGCATTACAGGAATGAGGCCATATGTAGTTCGGGATCCATCGGCGGAGTATGCCGATGGAGATTTTCGAAAAGCGGACGGATGTTCAGGTTGAGAAAGGATGGTCAGAGTCTGATAGGCTGCGAGAACTGGAGCGGGATCGCTCATACTGAGACGGTTGTTGCTAGCCGGTGTACCTGCGAATGAACAATACCAACATATATATATTGTGCATAAATTTAAACGTGATGCAAGTTCTCGTTGGACCGTGAATGCTGTCTTTGGACGGTTAGGATGACGTCCTCGGACCATGATGTCATGGGCCATGAAGCGTATGATAAAGGATTCGCAGACTATCAAATGATGTTCTCGGGCTATGAGGATGATGCCTCCGAACAATTATACCTTTGAATAATGATATGCAACAGATAAAATGGGGTCCTCAGGCCATGGTATGGCGTTCTCGGGCTATGAAAATGGTGCCTACGAACAATGACGCCTTTGGAAAATTTGGCGATCTTTCAGCCGATGAAAATGCAAAAGGTGGCGATCTTTCAGCCGATGCAAGACGTAAATAAAGGGTGGCGGTATTTCAGCCATGCAAGAGAAATAAGATGGCGGTATTTCAGTCATGCAAGAGAAATAGAGTGGCGATACTTCAGCCATGCAAGAGAAATAAGGTGGCGGTATTTCAGCCATGCAGATGGAGGTAGAGCTTAACCCCGGAAGGCAGAAAGGTAGCCTTATGCAATGCAAGAGATGCAGATTGAGGTAGAGCTTAACCTCGGAAGGCAGAAAGGTAGCCTTATGCAATGTAGAAAATGCAGATGGAGACAGAGCTTAGTCTTAGAAGGCAGAAAGGTAGCCTTATGCAATGCAGAAGATGCAGATGGAGACAGAGCTTAGTCTCAGAAGGCAGAAAGGTAGCCTTATGCAATGCAGAAAATGCAGATGGAGACATAGCTTAGTCTTGGAAGGCAGAAAGATAGCCTTATGCAATGTAGAAAATGCAGATGGAGACAGAGCTTAGTCTCGAAAGGCAGAAAGGTAGCCTTATGCAATGTAGAAAATGCAGATGGAGACAGAGCTTAGTCTCGGAAGGCATAAAGGTAGCCTTATGCAATGCGGAGAAATGCAGATGGAGGTAGAGCTTAACCTCGGAAGGTAGAAAGGTAGCCTTATGCAATGCAGAAAATAAAATGCGAATAGTAATGAAATCTCTTAGCTGATAGATGATAGCTGATAGTTGATTGCTATATTATGGCTACTGCGGATGTCGTGTACGGATAGCAACTGTAAATAGGTGATGATTCCGAGAGTTGTATTCCCGGGAAGTATGAGTGCATAGATATATCTGATGATTTTACGACTTGAGTGCCTGCATCCAAAGAAAAATTGTGAGTTTTGTAAAAGGAAGGGAAGGTTAGTTCGTTTCCCCATGAGCTTCGCTTTTCCTGTTTGGCGTTGTGTATCATTGAGGTAGCGTTGCTAAACAAAGCAATTTTGATACCAGACATGCATGATTTAGAAAAAAGTGTAACATAAATACATAATTTAAAATAGTTTTCTTTAGATGAACCGATGAATGCGACGCGGTTCAAGACATTGCAACCTCTCTCACTCCGGAATTTTGTAGGTCCTCCTTAAAATTCTGCCCCAGTTTACTAGGCTGGTGCTTCTGACAGCTGCATGCGATAAATGGCTGAAATCAACTTCGAAATTTTGAGGGTCCTCCTCAAAATTCTGCCCCAGTTTCCAATAGCGGGGGAAAATAAAAAATTTATTGAATTGTGACCGAACCCATAGGGCTACCTACGTATCCTCTCTTAAATGGGAATCAGGTCAGGCGTAGTCCAAATACATTATACAGGAAATCGTAAGAGTTACACATAGTATCGCTTCACTGCATCTGAATTGATCGGTTTCGGCCAAACTTCACTTTCCATTTCTGCAAGTATGAGGGCTCCTCCGGTTAGAACCCGGTGAACCATGTATGGACCCTACTAGAACTTCCCTTTGGCTTCATCTTGATACGGGAAAATCTTCTTTAACACCAACTGCGCCGGTGTAAACTGTCTCGGCTTGACTCTTTTGTTGAAGGCTCTAGACATTCTGTTCTGCTAAAGTTGACCATGGCAAACTGCATTCACTTCTTTTCCCATCAATAAGAGCTAACTGCTCGTAGTGACTCCTTACCCATTCTGCATCGTCAAGTTCTGCTTCCTGTATGATTCTCAAGGAAGGAATTTCTACCTCGGCGGGAATGACTGCTTCTGTACCATAAACCAACATATAGGGAGTTGCCCCAGTTGATGTGCGAACTGTGGTGCGGTATCCCAATAAAGCAAATGATAACTTCTCATGCCACTGCTTATGTTTCTCTATCATCTTCCTTAGTATCTTCTTGATATTCTTATTGGCGGCTTCTACAGCTCCATTCATCTGAGGTTTATAAGCTGTAGAATTCTTGTGTTTGATCTTGAAGGTTTCACACATGGCTTTCATCAGGTCGTTGTTGAGATTGGAACCATTATCAGTGATGATTAACTCCAGAATTCTGAACCGACAAACAATACGATCGCGGACAAAATCTGCTACCACTTTCTTAGTCACTGCTTTGTACGATTCTGCTTCAACCCATTTGGTGAAATAATTAATTGCCACTAGAATGAACCTGTGCATGTTTATTGCAGCAGGCTCGATAGGTCCGATAACATCCATTCTCGAAGCGGCGAACGGCCATGGCGAGCTTGTTGCAGTAAGCTCGTTTGGAGGCACATTTATCATGTCTACATGTATCTGACAGCGATGGCATTTTCGGACATACTGGATGCAGTCTGTTTCCATAGTCATCAAAAATAACCAGCTCGGAGTATTTTCTTGACTAAGACAAAGCCGTTCATATGTGGTCTGCAAGTCCCCGCATGAATTTCCTCCAATAATTTGGATGCTTCCTTTGCGTCGACACACCTTAGTAATCCCAAATCAGGAGTCCTCCTATACAGGATTCCTCAGCTATGAAAGAAGTTGTTAGATAGTCTCCGAAGTGTGCGCTTCTGAGTAGGATTTGCGAGTTCTGGATATTCTCCATTCGTCAAATATTCCTTGATATCATGAAAAGGTTTTCCGTCTGCTTGTTCTTCTATATGAGCACAGTAAGCTGGTTGATCATAGATCTTTACCGGAATAGGATCAATGAAGTTCTTGTCTGGGTGCTGTATCATGGAAAATAGGGTAGCCAATGCATCGACAAACTCATTCCGAACTCTGGGAACATGTTGGAACTCTGTCTTTGTGAACCTCTTCCTCAACTCCTGTACATGATGCAAATAAGGGAGTATCTTGGAGTTCTTGGTTTCCTATTCTTCTCGGACCTGATGTATAAGCAGGTCTGAATCTCCGATCACTAGTAATTCCTAAATGTTCACGTCAATGGCCAGCTTGAGCCCTAAGATGCAGGCTTCGTACTCGTCCATGTTATTGGTGCACGGAAACCTGAGCTTGGCAGATACCGGATAATGCTGACTGGTTTCTGATACTAGGACTGCTCCTATGCCAACTACTTCGAAATTTGCTGCTCCGTCGAAAAACATTCTCCAACCATCATAGGATTCTGCAATATCTTCCCCTATGAAAGATACCTCTTCATCAGGAAAATACGTCTTTAGAGGCTCGTATTCTCCATCCACGAGATTTTCAGCAAGATGATCTGCCAGTGCTATCCTTTGATTGCCTTCTGAGTCACGTAAACAATGTCAAATTCACTCAGTAGGATTTTCCACTTGGCTAGCTCGCCAGTGGGCATGGGCTTCTGAAAGATGTACTTCAAAGGATCCATTCTTGATATGAGATAAGTAGTATAGGCACAGAAATAGTACCTCAACTTCTGAGCTACCCAAGTCAGAGCATAACAGGTGCGTTCCAATAAAGAATACCGGGCCTCGTATGGGGTGAACTTCTTGCTGAGATAATAGATGACCTGCTCCTTTCTTCTCGTTTTATCATGCTGCCCCAGAACACAACCAAAAGCTCCATCCAATACTGCAAGGTAGAGTAATAGAGGTTTACCCGGCTCGAGCGGGACCAAAACTGGCGGCGTTGACAAGTATTCCTAATTCTGTCAAAGGCTTTTTAACAATCATCAGTCCATTTGGTAGAGGCGTCCTTCTTCAACATCTTAAAGATTGGCTCATAAATGACAGTGGATTAAGCTATGAACCGGCTGATGTAGTTGAGTCGTCCCAAGAAACTCATAACCACTTTCTTATTCTTTGGTGGTGGCAATTCTTGGATGGCTTTGACCTTTGACGGATACAGTTCTATTCCTCGGTGACTCATAATGAACCCAAGTAGTTTTCCGGCCGGAACCCCGAATGCACACTTGGCGGGATTCAGCTTCAAGTTGTACCTTCTTAGTCTGTTGAAGAACTTCCTCAGATCTTCCATGTGGTCAGTGGCTCTCTTGGATTTGATGACGACGTTGTCTACATACACCTCAATCTCTTTGTGTATCAGGTCATGGAAAATGGTAGTCATGGCCCTCATGTAGGTGGCCCCAGCATTCCTTAACCCAAACGACATCATCTTGTAACAATACATCCCCCACGGCGTAATGAAAGCCATTTTCTCCGAGTCTTCCTCATCCATCCATATCTGATGATACCCAGCAAAACAATCAACGAACGACTGCAGTTCATGCTTGGCGCAGTTGTCAATTAGAATGTGTATGGTCAGCAATGGGAAGTCATCTTTCGGACTGGCCCGGTTGAGATCCCGGTAGTCGACACAGACTCTAACCTTCCCGTCTTTCTTCGGCACTGGCACAATATTGGCTAACCATGTTGGATACTTACTACACTGAGAACCTTGGCTTTGACTTGCTTGGTGACTTCTTCCTTGATTTTCAAACTCATGTCGGGTTTGAACTTCCTTAGCTTCTGTTTTACTGGTGGACATGTCGGATCGGTTGGCAGTTTGTGAGCTACAATAGATGTACTGAGACCAGTCATGTAATCATAAGACCAGGCGAATATGTCCTCATATTCCCTTAGAAATCCCGTGTACTCTTTCTTTTCTGATGGTGACAGATGAACACTGATGCACGTTTCTTTGACATTTTCTGCATCTCCCAGGTTGACAACCTCAGTTTCGTCTAGGTTAGACTTAGGTCCGTTCTCAAAATCCTCAACCTCCTTAACAACCTCTTCTGGAATATCATCTTCTTCTGAGTCTATATACGTTTGTTGCGTTGTCTTGTTGCATGTCACAATCATCGGTTCATCACGATAAGCAATAGTAATGCTGTGTAAATAAAGTAAATGATAAAAAGTAATAAGATCAAGATTTATAAGAAACTGAAATGCTTTGATAAATTTCATAATTGTTTTGAACATTGGAGCTCTTATTTCAATATTAAAAATGCGGAAAGAAAGTCAACTAGCGAAAAATAAAGATAATGCATGGTGCTTTGTTCAGCCTTGCTACCCCGAAGCTTTCCGGGCCCTGGTGGTTCTGATGGACCAATTTTTGAGGCATGCTCCTCGGCTCACAGCTTTTATAGAAGGGCCTTCCTCCCCCTCCTCCTCGAAAATGATACAATAGTCCATATTGTCATCTTCCAAAAACAAATTCCTCATCGCCGCCAGTGCTTCCTCTTCTTCCGGCTGGAAGGTCTGCTCTAAGCGAGGTATCGGATGCTCCAGCGGGTAGTAGGGACTGCGCCATGGTGGCGACCATTGGTTGAAATCCTCCCGAGTGTATTCATATCCCAAACCGAAAGTGGTACCGTGTTTCTTCAACTTGATAGGCTTAGTGATTCCTTGGAGATTCTTGCCAAGTCCCTTGCTAGGTTCGTATCCACACCAATTCAGTATACTTTCAATTTTTTTATCCCACCATTTATCTTTGTCTACGGCGTTGACTCTCTCAATGTGATGGTAGGTTTCTCCGCCTATCTTCCTTCTTCCTCTGATTGTTGGGATGGTTTGGAGACTGTATATGGGATTGCTACCGTCGCCGTGAATAATTATCTCTTGGTGATTCCACTCGAATTTCACTGCTTGATGTAGGGTTGATGCTACAGCCCCAGCGGCATGGATCCAGGGTCGTCCCAATATCAAGTTGTAAGATGTTGGGACGTCTATTACTTGAAAATCAACGTCGAACCAAGTCAATCCCATTTGCAGACACAAACTGATTTCCCCGATAGTGGATCTTTGGGATCCATCGAAAGCTTTGACAGTGATGGCTCCATCCTTGATCTCATGCAGGCTCTTTCCCAATGTTCTGAGAGTCACCAATGGACAAATATTGAGGTTGGACCCTCCGTCAATCAGGATTCTGGTGATGAAATAATCGTCGCACTACACAGTGATGTGCAACGCCTTGTTGTGGTCAACCCTTCTGGTCGGAGCTCATCTTCATGGAAAGTGATTTTGTGACTCTCTAATACTTTCCCTACCATGTTTGCCATTTCTCCTCCAGTTTTGTTGCTGGGCATATATGTTTCGCTCAGCACCTTCAATAAGACATTCTTATGCATGTCAGAGCTTTGTAGCAGAGCCAAGATAGATATCTGTACTGACGTTTTGTTCAACTGATCAATGACCGAATACTCTTTGGCTTGTATCTTCCTCTAGAGATCATCAGGCCCAGTTTCAGCGACGGTTGGTCATCCAGAGGCCTACTTACTAGACTCAGCTAGATGTTCTGGAGTATAAACCCTGCCAGTTCTTGTCATACCCTGTGCTGCAATTATTTCTCCAAATTTGGTTTTCCCTTTCCTTCTCGCCTCGACAGTGTAATCCCACGGTATGGCCTTTGGGTGGAACGGTGTTACGACTGTCATGGCTACCGGAATGGGCACCCTTGCTTTGGGAGGTAATACAGAAACCTCAAATGGTACAGGTGCCTTTGGGGACCCAAACTCGAATTCAATAGGCCCTGGTGTCTTTGTAGAAGAAGGTGCTTCGAACTCAAGTGGTATGGACATGTTCACTTCAGCGTCTTTAGAAAGTTGCATCTGGACCACAATCGGGTTAAGGGTGATTGTTGGTTTCTTTGGCTCGTCACCTTCAACGATCAATCCAATCGACCCTTTGGGGTCCCAATCGTCTTCTATCTCAATCATGAACATCTCCAACCTTGTGGTCTGGTATAGGGTTGTTACGGACATTTGGAGTAGGCTCCTTTTCCACAATGATCTTGTTGTCAATTAAAGCTTGGATCTTATCCTTCAGAGAGCGACACTCATCAATGGTATGCCCCTTCATGCCGGAATGGTATGTACAGGTTTTGTTTGGGTTGACCCATTGGGAGGGGTTTTCGGGGTTTATGGCAGGGATAGGGGTGACGTAACCAGCAGCTTTGAGCCTTTCATACAGCTGGTCAATAGGTTCAGCAATGGCGGTATACTGTTTGGGGGGTCTACGGTTGAAGTTTGTTCGGGGTCTAAGGAAATGTTGGCGAGGGGGGGCTGATTGATATTAGGCTTGTTGGGTGTTGTAGGCTTGGTAGACAGGTGTGGCTTGAGAGTATCTAGGAGAAGTGGGCTGATATGTGGGAGGTGGAGATCATTGGTAAGTAGGCGGTAGAGCTTGGTAAGAAGGCAAGGGTACTTGGTAATTTGGGGTAGGCTGATATGTGAGTGGAGGTAATGGGTAGGTTTGGTATTTGATTGGGGACTTTGTTCTCTGTGCAACCATCACAGCACTCACATCCCTTTTCTTGGACGTGCCACCAGACTGTAGAGCCTTGTTGGTGGCCTGTAATGCTTCAAAATTTGTGACCATACCACTTTTAATACCTTCCTCGATCCTTTTCCCTAGCTTAATGATGTCAGAAAATTTCTGCCCTTCAATCAACATCAACCTCTCATAATATTGTGGGTCTTGAGCCCGGACGAAAACCCTATTCATTGTTCTTCTTCTAAAGTCAGCCTGACCTTAGCAGCTTCTGATCTCCAATGAGTAGCATACTCGCGGAACGTCTCCATAGGTTTCTTCTTTAAGTTCTAGATGTAGAGCACATCTGGCGCATTCTCCGTGTTGAATCTGAATCTGTCCATGAAATCGGATGTCATACTTACCCAATTCGACCACTTCTTCGGGTCTTGGCTAATGTACCAAGATAGAGCATCCCCTTTTAGGCTTCTCATAAAGAGGTTCATGCGAATCTTTTCATCCTTCCCTACTCCGACCAGCTTGTCGCAGTAGGTCCTCAAATGGACTTTGGGATCCCCTGTGCCATCAAACATCTCAAACTTGGGAGGTTTGTACCCCTCGGGCAGTTCGACATCTGGCTGAATGCAAAGGTCTTTGTAATTCAATCCCTCGATCCCCTTGTTTCCTTCAACATCCTGAACTCTGCTAGCAGCTTCTTGAGTTCCATAGCCAACTTCTTGATAATAGAGTCTTTATTATCAGACTCACGTGTGCTTGAAATAGGTTGAGTACAATGTGGTATGGTTTCCACATAGATGTGGGTGTTGTGGAGTTTAGTGGTTCAGGGATGAGTAGTGGGGTATTGTTTGAAGTGTGGCATGTGTTGCTGTGGTGATGGAGAGCAGGTTGGTTTTGTGGTTTCGGGATGTTTTGTGGAGGTGTGGGGTTTTGAGTGTTGGGAAAGTTGACATCTGGGGTGGTGAGGGAAAACGACAAGCTTGCCAAGTTCCGAACTTGGTCTAGTTCTTCCTGAAATTTCAACAACTTCTCGAGCTGGGAGGCACTTTCCTTAGAAACCTGAATACCTTGAGGAACCTCTACCCTTTCAATTGAGTTCTCCTTTCTGATGTTGCTCAAATCTTCCATTTTTCCTTGTCCTTGTTTCTGATAGGACTCGGAGGAGGAGGAGGCAGATGGCCCTTAGATCTTGTGGAGTATGATGACGATGCCAGAGTGCACGAACTAACCTTTGGGGAGGGGAATAAAACAAACAATAAAAACAAAGGTAGCAAGTTAGTGCGGGTTGTAAGAAGAAGAAGTTGCGATATTTAAACACATAGTGTGAGAATATAATTCATGTTCTAATTTGGGAGCCTCGTTGTGCCCGAGGTAGGCCCAGTGACAAGTTGATTTGGAGAACTTATAATGCTAAATGCCTCATTTTATTGATAAAAATAAGACAAATCCCAAAACGACACTAAAAATAGCAAAAAATAAAATGTCACTAATGGTCATTGGCCTTATAACATTCTTAAAGCAAAAGAAAAGACTCCTAGGTACTTGGTCCCAGAAGGACCTTCTTCAGGTTGAATGTTTTTGTTGATAAGATCCTCTAGCTCGCATAGATTTTCTAGTAAAAATGCCTTCGCCAGACGCTCTCCTTTTCCTTCCTCAGCGTTTTGACAGTCGATGACTCTTTTCCTCACTTTCCCTTCCAACTCCAGCAGACTGTGTTCCAGATATTCCAGCTTCTCACTAGCCCTGGTGACTCTCTCTTTCCATTCATTAATTTGGTTACTTGATGGGAGGTTCCTCCACCAGGTCAGCAAGAGTGAGGGTATGTTGACCATACCAAAGTCGGGAACTTTATCATTCATTTCTGCAAAACAAAAGGGCGAGGCCATATTTCTGACAGATTCGGCTAGTAAATATCAACAATTAGCATGCGCATCATTTAGTTCTCCAAATAAATGCACAGACACGGTAGCGTCCGTTTGGGTTTCAAGGGAACCCAGTGGACTTTGGACAAGGCTATCTTAAAGAGTCATTATGCGGACAGCATAACTGACTCGGCTTGGTTTGACAGTGATGCATGCACAATTGAACAGAGTAAGGTTTCTATGGGGTATTAGACCGGTACCCTTGAGCGGATAACTCAAGAGGGAAAGGCCCGGAACCGTCGACTACACCACTGATCGATTGGTTTTACCGCAAATACGCCTTTGCCAAATTTAGGGGTGATAATATTGGAAGGGCGCAACCACTCATTATAAGCGTTGTTATGGTATTTTGTTTGGCACGAGTGGAATATGATGTTGAATATGCAATTACAAGAATGAAACAAGTTGTCACGAATTTTCACGTTCATAAAGTAATGATTGCAATAATTGCTCATAATTACAACGGCATTGAAGGAAAGCGGCAAAAGAAAGCATTAAAAAAATAAACAAAGAACCAAGTCAGTTTCATAGCAGAAAAGAGGTAAAGATTAAATAAAGGTAATAAAGAAGCAGTGAAGTCACAAGTAACATGAGATGGTAAAAGCCTAAAGAATTCCCCAGCAGAGTCGCCATGCTGTCGTGCCCCCTTTTTCTAAAGGAGAAATCGGGTTCATGACATTTGGGAGGACAACTCGTTCCCTCTTGGGAATTGGATTTTTTGGGTTGAAGAGATGCCACCTAATGATTAAAGTGAATTAGGACACTAAAGAAGAGTTCGAGTTGGAAAATCAGAGTTCGGGTAAGGGCTAGAAATTATCTCAAGGGGAAGGTGTTAGGTACCCCCCAAGATCCACTAGTGTGGTTCCCGTCCATGTTACAATGTGACTTTAACTAACAAGTAAGCAAATAAAGGTCTCAAATAGAAGGGGATTTACACATAATGTTGCAAGTGAATTAAAAGTTTGAAGAAAGATAAAGAAAACAGAAATCTTAAGCAAATAGTCTGGACAGTTAAAAAAAAGGGGATAACAAGTAAAGGGAAAGGAGTCCTAGGTTTACAAGCAATATGGATCACATCAATGCAATACCTGGCAATCACTCCTCAAAAGAGGGGTCGCACGTGGTATTAGCGCACCAGTCATCATGTCCATATCTACCCTTTCCCACCCCGTTAAGGTATTAAATTCGGAATAGTGTCGTTGCTTACTACATGCTATTACCCGTCCCGATCCTATCAGTCCCGAAGGCATTTGGAACTACTAGTCCTAAAGGGAGGGAGGTTGGTTTTTCTTTCAGAGTTTTAAAAGGACAAAATTCTAATGCGACAAACAAAACACATAAATAAGTAAGGGGAAACAAATAGCAGTTTAAGTGCTCAAACAAGCCTCCTCACTTAAAGGAGCAAATTATTTAGCATGACTTCAAATACTGGTTATAGTCTGAATTAAATTTAAAAGCGTTAGGACATGCAGATTTATCACATATTTCTCAGATGAGGAGTCTGAATTAGCCTTGTCTGGTTGTAGTTATCAAAACTGACACAGTTAATTAATGACCTAATGGTTTGCGTAAGTGATACCTATAAGCATGATATCTAACGGAGTGTACTGATTTTAAAAGAGAGGGTTACTGGTTCTAGAACTAAAAGATCTGCAGATTTTAAACGACCTTATGACTGATTTTAGACTCATAGACAAAATAGACGAAGATGATTCAATTGATTACTCATATAGGCAAGTTATCTAAGCGTTATTGGTTTTAAACGATTACATAGATGCAAGAGTCCTATAGGCATGGTATCTAAGATGAGAATGCAGAAGTGCAGAAAAATTTATAGGCATGGTTTCTAAGATGAGAATGCAGAAGTGCAGAAAAACTTATAGGCATGGTTTCTAAGATGAGAATGCAGAAATTAGAAAATCTTATATGCATGATTTCTAAGATGAGAATGCAGAAATAAAAAAAAATCCGATAGGCAAGTTTTTTACCCTTTGAATACATTCACCCCCATCCTTTTTCACTAGCCAACCCTAATAGTTATTACAAATTATTACATACCCGAATGAATCAGAAAAAAAAAAGTAAAATTACATCCGAAATTCCAGCTACAACCAAACAGCCTAATTCAGACTCAAAGTCCAACAATACGAGATAAACCAACTTCCAAGATGAGATTTTCAAAAGGCTTTCTCATGTTTGGGATGTGTCAAAGTTCCCAAGAGTCTTAAAAGGCTCCGGGCAGTGCTTACACCCCAAACACATTGCAGAATTGAGATCATAGTGCAGTGTGGAAGGGACAACCCTCAGATGTCCAAGTTCAGAGGGAACTTAAGGTCCCAAAGCAAGGCTCATAAGAGGGGGGCAGAACTTAAGAGTCTAAGAATAAGTGTAAGTGCATAGAGGAATTAGGGGAAAGCCATGGCAGGCCGGTGGTCATGCTCAGCAATTGGGAATGCTGGCACACCCCCGACTAGCCTGTTAGCCAAATCTTAAGAGTTAGGATCCATTGTGGATCAGGTTAAGACTTGAGCAGCAATTTGAATACTGTCAGGCCATGAGCCTTAACTCAAACACATAGAAGGGAATAGGGGTAGGGATTCATAATAGAAACAGGTGCAGGGAAAGAACATACTTAGCATAAATCATTGAACATGAGCAGTAAAGTAAACAGAATTGCAGAAAACTGTAAATAAGCACATAGGGGTGAGGCAGAAACATTAAATCAGAACATACCAGTTTCAGGGGAAAAAAAGTAAAAACAATAGCCTTAGAAAAGGCCAAGTTGCAAGCCGAGCAATCCCAAAAAATCTCAAGCAAAAGCAGAGTGTTGAAAGAGTATTGAATTCAAAGCAATATTGCAAGTGTGCAAGTATTGAATTGGAGTTAAGGACTGGTAGTGTGTAGGTCGTGTGAACTGAAGGTGTAAGGTGTCTTAAAAGTGCAGAAGGGCAGTCCCTTTTATAGTGCAGAAAGCAAGTAAGAAAGGCAAGGAAATATCATTGAAATCAACTTCCCTTTGGTTAAGGGATTCTGATTTCAACGGGTAAAAATTAGTTAAGGAAAGAAGTTTTAATTTAAACCTTTTCAAAGTAGCACAAAAGGGGTAAGTACATAGAAGTTATTTAAGGAAAACAATCAATGGCATACGGTTTGTGCCAAATATGGCAAGGGAATCCATCAAACAGCCAGGAAACCAAAATTACAAGATCAATTCGAATGAACCAAGTCAAGAAAGGTAAAAGAGGTTCAATCGAAGAAAAATCAGTGACAATTCATCAGCCTTATTAAAGGGATTTAAGAATCAATCACTTAATTGGTGAAACCTTTTGAAAGAGGAATTTCTCATATATAAAGCACACAGATCAAGCAAAAGGAATCGTCAGGTTTCTTAGAAAAAAGAGTCTAACATTGAAAGTCTTAGAGCCACAAGCAAAAGGGATTCGAGTTCAGTTACAGACCCATAGTGAGTCTGAAAGCCTAGGGTCCCTAATACCACTTGCTAAAGAAACCCCCAAATCCTAGGGTTTCCAATTGAGTCAGACAATGGAGATGAGAAGGCAGGTCACTTGAGAGGGGCTCAGAAGTCTTTTCCAAAGACTTATGAGAGACAAACACACACGATAGAAAGAACACTGATTAAAAGTCATGAGAACATGCTTGAGAAAACTTGAAGTTTAAACAGGTTCAGAAGAAAGAGATGATACGAGCTTTAAACAAAAGTAGATGAAATATGCTTAGCAAGAACACAAACAGAACTCAGTAAAGTGAAAAAAATCAATGAACTAAACCATAAACACATATAGCAAAGAATAAGGATTAACAACACGGATTAACATGAGAGCATAAGAGTGATAGCAAAATAGAAGAGTCTCGCATAATAGAAAAGAAACAAGAGAGCAAACTCATGTGTAGTAGAAAAGAAAACATATGAGCCTAACATAGATAAACACACATATAGAAAGAATGGAAAGAATCAGAAAGATATTTGAAGAAACTTTTTCAGAAACCTTAAAATCGAAATTGAACGATTTTAAAAAGGAAATTTAGGGAAAACCTTTAAAATGTCAAATAAAGCCAAGACATATCACCGATCTAAGAAAATAGGCGGGTACAGAACCTCAGACAGCTTAGAGTTGTAGATAAAACCCTAGCAATGAGAAAGGTCTTGAGGAAAGTCAGATCCTGAGTCGAAAAGACTCATATTGCTTGAACATGCAGGAATAATGGCCGGAGAAGCCATAGATCTACAGATCTGAGAAGGATCTGAAGAAGGCCATTGAAGTCGGGCTTCAAACCTTGAATAGCTTAGGTCTGATGGTGATAAAGGATGAGTACAGACCGTCCATGGCCGGAGACGCCATGGATTCCGGTGGTAATATGGTGAGATAAGGTGGGAAACGATTAGGGTTTCGGAGAGGTTCGAGAGAGTTTGAGAGACGAAGAGGGTTCAAAAGTGGCGTCTCAGTTAAATGAATTAGGTTAAAGGTGGTTTGGGAATTAAAAAAGGAAAGGGGGGTTTATGGCCGTTGATCAAAATGATCAACGACCTGGATCAAAAGGGAGCCGGTGGGTTTTTAAATCGGGTCAGGGGTCGGGTAATTTGGGGGATTGGGCTGGTTTAATTTGGGGTGGAATTGGGTCAAATTGAGGGCCAAAATTGAAAGGTGAAAGGGTTGTAATTGAAATAAAAATGGGCTAAGTATTAAATAGCCTATTTTCCCTTTTTATTTTATAAAAATAGTAATAATAATTTTAAAAGTAAATTAAAACACTGAGCCAACAAATATTATATAAATATTAAATTTAAAATACTGGAAATAATTTTATAATTGTAAAATGCTACTAATCGTGAAATAGGCTATAATTACAATTACATGCAATTTAGCTTAAAAATACCAAATAGATTTGTAAAAAATTTTCAACAATCACCTTAATTATATTTTGGTGTAAATATGAGAATAAAAGAAGTTATTCACCAAAATGATAATCTTGGGAATAATTATTGGATTTTGTACTGCTAAAAATAAATAATAAATTGATTTTAAAATCTTAAAAATTAGAAAAAAAAATACCAAAACTCTTGGGCATGCTTATATATGTATGTACATGCTATTTTGAAAGTATTTTGTATATAAAAATATATGGGGAAAAATTGGGTATCAACAAAGGTCTTACAAAATTTTCATGCATGTTGAGGACTTATAGTTTTTTCATGCCTGTTGAGGTCTTACAGTTTTTTCATGCCTGTTGAGGTCTTATAGTTTTTCATGCCTATTGAGGTCTTACAGTTTTCTATTGCTATGTAAAATAGACTGGCTAGACCGAGTTTGCCCGCTCGGGGACTTATGACCTCGGGTTTTTTAGTGAATGGCGATTGACGATAGTCTTCGAGTCATCAAGTTTGCTTAGACTTGAAAGTCGTTACTCGGGAGCTCGGAATTGCCTCATTTATGCCTTACGAGCGCGGATTTCCGACCCTGAGGCCATGTGGATATCAAATTGTTGACGCTAAGTCTCCGAGTATTTCGGGACATACTCGATGGAGGGATCCTTGTCGTGAGTATGCTGAATTCTTTTTGGAGTACGAGATGCTTTTGGCGAAAGATATTCTTTGATTGCTTAATGTAAGTACATGTTGTTTCGTTGCCGTGAGCTCGGTCTGCGTGGGCGCGGCTCTTTGACCATTTGGCCCGGTACATTATTTCCTATTGGAACTTATTCTGTCATTCCCCGACCCTTCCGAGCAGACGTCATCTTCAAGAGAGGTACCTTCCAGCATTCGAGGTTGATTGCAAAAGAAGCCCTGCAAGCTTGTCGGATCCTCCTTAGAAGGTACGTCGCCCCGCTAAGAACCTTGCTGGTGAGACCCTCTTCGGGGTGAAAGCTCGGCTGAGGGGAAAGAGTGCGACGGGTGCCATTATGGCTTCGGGATCTTTGGGTAGGGTTAACACTTCCGAACGCCCTGTCCGGGTGTCTGCATAGGGGTTAGTGTAAAATAACGAAGGAGGGAGGTGGTCTTACCTTATCGCGGGGTGCACAGGCGAAGTTTCGAGGCCCGATATATCCCTGCTGTTTTGGTGCGAGGACTCTTGTACAGCCCTCCACTGTGTTTAATCAGGATTGGCCAAAGACATGGTTTGATTACCCTTTGACTCTTTTGAGAGTGGAGATATTGGTGCCAGCGATACGTTATGTTCCGCGAACATTCCCCTTGCCGCGTGTTGCTTCCTGCCGACGGTTTTAGTTCTGTCCCTTGCGGGGGATTTCATCCTTTGGCGAAGGGGGGACGGCACGCGGTCATCTAAATAAGGCGTTCATGCCTTGAGCCTCCTTTGATGATACGGAACTTGGCATTCCGGTCTGTTGTCTTATAGAATGGTCTTTCTTCACATCGTCTCGATGGCCGTGTGGAATCCATCAAAGATTCGAGAGGCGGGCATGATTTGGTCCAGCGGTCCGAGCCGCCCTATCATCCCCGGCCTGACAATGTTGATCGAGCCACCTGAATTCATGAGCACATGTTTTATTTGAAATGGTCCGAATGAGAAAGAAGGTTACTAGTGCGTCGGTGTGAGGCTGAGACACGGTCTCGGTGTCGTCTTCGCTGAATGTGAGGGAATCCATGGGAATACATCCCTGGATTTGCTTTTCTATGGTGACAGGCATTTTTACCCTCCTCTTTATAAGTTCTTGGAGAGTGTCGTCGCTTCTCCACTATCATGGTAATATTTCGCAGCCCATTCGCTTCGTTCTTCTCGGCTGCCTTCATTACTCGTAACTGAACTTGAGCCCGATAGCTCGATAGTTCTCGGTGGTGATTTTTATTGAGTAGCTTGGCTTTTTTCCTTCTGAGCTGGTGGCCATCTTCGGCCACGTGGCCGTGCGTATTGTATAGTTCACACACCAAGTTATGATTCCTCTGAGAGGGATTCGACTGAATAGGCTTGGGCCCTTTGGCGTCCCCGATTTTGCTGACGGTGAACACGATGTCTAATACAACGATGTTGAAATTGTATCCCAATGGGCAAGGTGCCCTCGATGGCCTTGTGTCCCCGTCAAATCTGGCTCTGTTGACGATTCCTCGAGGATATTGTCCTCGATCCATTCTCCGATCATAACGAGGTAGGTTGCGTCTCAAGGCATTCCTCCTATATGCGACGTACGGCCGATATCTCTCCTTGTTTGGCATCGATTTCTTTTCCAGGAGCCTTCTTGGCTATACTGAGCCCAAGGGGGCTCCCAGCTAGTCATCCACAACCCTGATTTACGACTGGTGCCGGATGAAGGCGTCCAACCAGGCTCGACCGGATACCAGATCAAGTTCTGCTTCAACTGCCTTGAAATCACCGGGCTTTGCTCATTTAGGTTTTGAGTGAAGGCCTGCACCGCCCGGTCGTCTGAGATCGGGGGTAATTCTGTTCGTTCCATTTGAGAACGAGATGCGAATTCTAGCAGCAATTCATTCTCCCTTTGCTCAATCTCAGATGCGTCGGGCTTTCTCGTCGTTGCTTCGATGGCACCGGTGTGTGCCTTCATGAAGGAATACGCCAGTATGGTTGTTGATACCCAATTTTTCCCTATATATTTTTTCAATATGCAAAATACCTTTAAAATAACATATATATGCATATATGAGCATGTTCAAGTGTTTTATTATTTTTCCCATAATTTTAAAGGTTTAAATTGATTTATTTTTTTCCTTTTTATCCATAAAATCCCCAATAATTATTTCCAAAATTATGGTTTTGATAATTCATCTATTTTAATTTTATATTTATGCCAAAATATGGCTAAAGTAATTTTTATATATTTTTACAATTATATTTAGTATTTTTAAAAGCTAAATTGCACATAATTTCAATATTAACCATTTTAAGGTTTAATTGTGTTTTATACGCATAAAACTGATCCAGTATTTTTAAATTGTTAATTAGGTATTATAAATAACTTTAGTACCTTCTATTTATTTTTTCAGAAACTATTTACTATTTTTTATAAATTAAAAAAGGGAAAACTGGCTATTTAAATAACAACCTCTTTGGTATTTCAATTATAGCCAAATCAAGACCCAATTCCCAGCCCAATTTTAATTCAAAACCGGATCCCAACGCAATTGAAAACCCACCGGACCCAAGCCCAAACCCGGAATCCCACCTACCCCATTCGATCTTGACTGTTGATCATTCAGATCAACGGTCCCCTTTTCCCTTACCATTTTTAAACCCAAATGACCCCCTAACCTAATTCATGTCCTACCAACACGCCTCCTTTGAATCTGTTTCCCCTCCAATTCTCTCTGAAACCTAAGGCTAACCCTAGCTGCCGCCACCCAAATCAACCCCAATCCCCTTCAATCGTCACTCAATCCATGGACTCCCATGGCTATTTGAGACGTATACTGGTCTCCTATGTCTCTTTGTTGCCTATTTTCATGATTTCATGGAAAGATCTCGAAGAGATCTAGTCCAAACCTTGCTCAACTTCTATCCATGGTCCTTTTCTGGCCATCCATGGCTATTCGAGTCAGATCCATGACTTTTCCGGCTAGATCGGTAACTTTTCGAAGTTTTCTCACTTTTTCTAGGTTCTCTGAAACCCTAACTTTAAATACTTTTTGATTTTCTTTCAGATCTGTCTTAGATCTGTGTATGTTATGAACCTCATGGTGTTTTCCTCAAAGGTTTTTCCGATTTTTCAAATTGACTCTCTGTTTTAAAGATTAGGGTTTCCTCAACCTCTTTTAAAAGGTTTCTCCTCTGATTTTTAGTGTTGTCTTATGATTTTACTATGTTTAAATGGTTTGTTTTTGTTTTCTTCCACCTGGTTCATCGTGTTGAAAACCCTAAGTATTTTTGGTTTTATCCGAGGTTCTAGAACTGTCTTTGTTTATTTTGTATGTATATTTGTTTTGGTTGAGTTCTTTATGGTTAGATCATTTCTCTTAGTTTGTATTGAATGATTCTGAGTTCTTACCGTTTTTAACTCGACTTCGTTAAAACCCTAATGATTTAAAGGTTTTCCCTCACTTGTTACAGTGAGTTTAAAGATCTCCTTTAACTGTTACTATGTGTTGGACTCGTTTCTTCATTTTTGTTCTATGTGTTAACGATGACTAATTGACTTTATTGATTACCATGCTTCGAGTAGTCCTTAGCCTACTTATGTCACTTCTGTATATTTGTGTTCATCTAGTTTGCTTCTTTTGTCAATATGTTTGACCCTGCATGTTTGATATGCATGTTCATTCTTTTCTATTTATATGTCGAGGTGCAGAATCATGACTCCCTCTTGATTGATCCTAATTTCCTTAAGTTACGGTTTGATTACAAGGTTTTCTTATAAACCCCTAATCCTTTCCCCAAATTAAGTATATTATGTACTTGGACTCAATTATATACTCTGTACTTTTATCATCCCTTATAGGGTAAAAAATCAATCTTCCTCAAACTGATTTTCTTTCCTTAATTATCTCTGTTAGTATCCGTTTGAGCTGTAATTCCTTGATTAAAGGGAAGTACTTGTATTAATGGGATTCTAATTATGATTACTTCCATATTTGTGATTAACCTTTACTTGTTAGCTTATTTTCTACCTATTTTTCAAAGTTATAAATACTCTACCCTCTCTTCTCTAAAGACATGAACATATTAGTTCAGTACACACACATACTCACTCAAACTCTCTCTTCTTTCTCTGCTACTTGTGCTACTGCCTGTCTAGCCGGCTGAAAGCCAAGGCTAGACTGTCGAATTCTACTTGCTTTACTTTTCTGCACTTTGCTTCTTTAACTGGTATGTCCTAGTTTAATTTTAAAGCTTCAACAACAACATGCTTCTTTTATTGTTTCAGTTTCTCTCGTTTTTGGTCTACTTCTGCTTGTGGTTATGTTGTGAAACCTATAGTTAAGTTACATTACCAGTATGCTATAATGTATCCCCTTCCTCTTTAGATTAATGCACTTCCATATGTGTGTTTTAAGGCATACTTTGTCAATCACTTATTGTGTATTTGCCATCATATGAATCCCAAGTCCATATCCCTTCAATGTATTTATGTTCTTTTTGACTAGTTTGTGATTGTGCCAGTATCAGTTATTGTTGTGCATGCCCAAACTAGTCCTAAGACACTTGATGGGGTTATGTATTTGCAGTTAAATGTCTGTGTATCCCAAATCCCTTGACCCTCTTGTGTGACTACTGATTCTATGTGTGATCCCCTCTTAAGGTGTTTGAGTTTTGTTTGCTACTACAACTGCCTCCAATCATCTCTGTTACTAATTGCTTTCAAAATGGACTTGTCAATCCAATTTTTAAACAAACTATTTTCAAACTATGTTAAGTACTCTCACATATATTCTTAGGCTACTAGGTTTTGCCCCTTTTATGTGAGCCTTGCTTTTGGACCCTTGAGCTCCCTCTGAACCTAGATACATAAGAGCTAGCCTTTCCATACTGCACTTATTCTTGGTCATGCAATCTGGGTGTAAGCACTGTCCGGGATCCCTTGAGGTCCTTAGGGAACTCTAACACACCCAAATATGAGAAAGGCTATGGAACAATATTGGCATTTGAGGTGGTTTATTACATAACTCAGAGAGAAAGTCAGAATCAGGCTTCCTATAGTTGTAACTTCTTATTTTACATTTTCTCATGTAATTCAATCACATGGTCTGTAATAATTTGTAAACAAGTATTGGGGTGACTAGTGAAAAGGTATAGGGTAAATATGCATGTTAAGGGTAGAAAACATGTTATTAGGTTTATGTTCCTAATTGCGCAATAGAAACCATGCTTAGGGATCATGCATATATTAGAAATCATGCTCTTAGGTCTCATGTTTATTGTTTCAGCATGTGCACCTTTGCAACATCATGTTTTAAAATCAGCCCTTTATTATTATCTGCATTCCTGCCATGTGCACTTAGAAATCCTGCTCTTAGAAAATTCTGCATTCCTGCCCTATGCATTTAGAAATCCTGCTCTTAGGAAATTCTGTATTCCTGCCCTATGCATTTAGAAATCCTGCACTTAGGAAATTCTGTAATCTTTCCATACGCATTTAGAAATCCTACTCTAGGAATTCTGCATTTTAGATACCATGTTTTAGGATCTTATTTGCACTTACACTTAGTGTAAATTTCTGATTATAAAAGAGGTAAAACAGCTTCATGCTTGATCATCCCGTTTAAAATAACTGGTAACAACCTCTGTACTTGATTAGAACAGCATGCTCCTAGGGTAAATAATTTCCAAACCGTCTTCTAATAATTCTGAATAACTACTGCATCTTTCTTTATGCCTAGGTAAGCCTTAGGTAATAACTTAAATAAAACTGGAAATGCCTTTGTTTAATTATCAACTGTTAAAATCAGTAGGTAAACCTGATTCGGACTTCTTTTCTGAGTCATGTAATAAATCTGGTTCTGATGTTATTACTTAAACACCATGCTTTAGGATTCTGAATTCAGACTTTAATTGTGTATGAGTCATGCTATCTATGTGCATTATTTGTGGAGGCATATCTGAGCTTTCTGCTTGTTTTCTGTGTTTTCCCCCACTAAATGCAGTCATATTGTTTTGTATGTTGTCTTAGTATTTTGCCTTTAAACCTGAGGGTCTGCCTAGAACCTCCTTATAGGATAGGAGTCCTAAATTCCTCCGGGACTAATAGGAAGGGACGGGTAACAGCATGCAATAAGAGTCGAGACCAACCCTCCCTTCAATTAGCTTCACGGGGTGGGAAAGAGTAGATATAGATATGATGACCGGTGCGCTAATACCACGTGTAGCCCATCTTTTGAGGAGTGTCATATCGGGTATTGCATTGATGTGATCCATATTACAAACAAACCTAGGACACCCCATTTACCTTCATAAGCATGCTTAGATTGTAACTCTTTCAAAAACCTTGCTCCCATTAATCGTTTTCAAACACTTGTGTATTTAAACTTAAATCCCCTATTATTTGAGCCCTACTTGTTTATTTGCTAATTGCATAAATTCACAAAATACTGTCTGGCCAGGAACCACACTAGTGGATCCTGAGGGGTGCCTAACGCCTTCCCCTTGGGATAATTTCAAGTCTTTACCCTGTCTCTGGTTATCAAACATAGTTAGAAATGAATGGGTTTTGGGAGTTCCGTCATTTCGAACTTCTTTTGAATGGGTTTCGGAGCCGCTTCCTCTGGGAATGGTCGTTACACGAACTTCCTCGAATTTACACCCTTTTAGACCGGGGGTGCGCCCAGGATTTGGTCGACTCTAAAGTTATAAGTTTCGACCTTCTTATCGTTGGCTGCTATCATTTTCTCGCCTGACTCGATCCTTTTGGCGATGTTCTCCAGTATTTTCAAGATGGCAGGATCGGCTACTGATTTGTTGTCGGTACATGTTTAGCCGAGGGAGTAGTTTCCGGTGCTAATGTGCTGGGAGTCTTCGAGTGGCTTTGTAACTGAGCGATAGCCAACTGTTGTGCCTACAACATTTCAAAAATATCACGAAGACTAACTTCATGTACTTCCCGAGTCAGGGTCTTCTGGGCTTCCTGTTGGTCGCCATGTTGTATGCTTCTGTCGGTGTGTGAGGTTTCATCGACCTATTGCGTGTCTTGCGAACCCGCATCCGCTGGAATCGGTCCAGGTGTGTTATCGGGGTTCTGCGGTGGTGCGCCAACAACTGAAACAACCACACCATTTTCTCCATGATTTTCAAGGTAGTTGTTCTCAACTCTGTTTACCGAGCCAGACATTTTGACCTGAAATCAAAAGATCTTGGGCAAGAAAAAGCATGAAAGATAACTTGCGTTGTGTAACAAAACTGGCAAGAAAATAATCACTATTATTTTTAGCCCCACGGTGGGCACCAAACTGTTTACCGTGAAAATGGTAATAACAATTAAATTTGTAAATAAGATTCTAATAATACATGATCTTATTTTAAGCTAGTTGTTAGAGCAGTTGATGCTAGGAGTATGAATTTTAATGACGAAATACAAGTTAAAATGGGGTAGTAATCAAACCGAGGGGCTTGCTACCCGGACTTCGAGCTGATCGATGAAAGGCCTCGAGGTCGATATTCGGCTTGAGCTCGAGCTATCAGGAGTAACCGAGAAGGGGATAACAATTGAGATATAATTAAAGAAGGCTCTTTATGGCCAATATCAAGCAATAAATGAAGAACAAGTATGAAAGCAATAAATGGAAAGAGTAGCCTCGAGAGAGTGAGTTGGAGAGAAGAGAGAGAGAGAGAGAGAGATACTATTGATTTTGTGTAGAATGGTTGGAGCAACAGCAGCCCCTTACAAAGTGGTGAGGATTTCCTTTATATAGGAGGGAAATCCTGCTATAGTACAACGTACATTAATTATAAAAGTATGGAAATGGGACGGCTAGACGCGACACCTCGATACAGCCTATGGGTAGGCTAGCTCTATCAGACTTAATCGCGTGCCTTGGGAAGTCCCCATTTTGCTCCAGCCTCGATCTTTGTCTTCTTTGAGTCGGTCCTCGACGAGCCCCGAGGGAGGGAACTCGGCCGCAACTCCACGTCCTCGAGGTCTCGAGACATTCCTCTGAAGTGACTTGATAGCAAGAAATTAGGCCCTGTGATTTCGCCGCATACAATACTAAAAGTCATAACCAACAATGAAAAATAGGAAGAGGAAGGAAAAACTCGTAGAAGAATTCTCTGCCTTGCTCCTATTGTGTCTCTGCCTCTTTAGGTCGAATCTGTGTCAAAAATTGGTCTCCTCCCCTCAAAATACCATTTTCCCTGTATATATACCAAGTAAGGTCGGGCCCAAACAATTATACCTTCTCCTACGTGAAAAGGACAAGTTTCCAGGTCTGGACGTCTGCGGCCACGGTCCGGGCGAAGTACTTTCCTAGTGTACCACCTCAGTCCGCATCAGGTTCGCGGTCGCAGTTTCGACCTCATTTTTCACCCTGTTTAGTTTGGAATTTGGTAAAACGTAAAACATAAAAGTTGTATCCCTTTGAGTTAGCTTTCCAACCATATATGTGAAGCCCAAATGGAGTTCTGAGCGAAAAGTTCTATGTATTTTACTAGACAGTGCGCAATATACCTACTCGATTCTTCATTTTATTGCTCTATCATCCGTTTATCCCCGAATATGATCCCGACTTAATTCCTTGGGCATTTACTCAGACTTCAAAGCTCCAAATCACTTGAATTCATTTCATAACATCTACATAGCTCAGAATCACTCCTACAAGGCATAAACACACAATTAGTGCAAGACACTAGCGATTAAAGCTCAAGCTCAATTAAAGTACCGTAAATTTGAGTGTAATAAGCGACTAAAATACGTAATTATAGCTTATCATCAACACCCCACGCTTAAACCATTGCTCATCCTCGAGCAATCAAACTACATTTTTTTTATAGACACGAACTTTTTAAACAATTCTCATAACTCATCACACCAAGAGTATTTAAAATAGACTAAGCACAAAAGCGTAACATCTTCACCTCAAGATTTGACTCACAAGTACCACGCATTATTCACAACTCACCCACTTACTCTAACATAGAGGTCACTGACATCACCTTTCCTTTATGAATCAAGTGTCCTCACACAATAAAAGAGAGTAGTTCCACATAATAAAATTTAAGAACACTTAAGAACTCAAGATAGAAAGAATTTACTCACTCTCAGAAATAACATTCATATGCCACAAAAGATGCACCATAAGTTTTCCCGTAATGTACTACTCTACTAATCGGGCTCATTCAATCTAGGATCAATTAGGACTTTATTTGGTTGTAACGTACGCTACGGGACGGGTATGATACATTTAGATATAAGAGTAACTACACCTCCCTAAACATTCTAATACATATACTTTAACATTCAAACCTCATATTTATGTCAAACCAAACTCCACCTTCACATCAATGTATATTATCCTATACTTCTTTAAGCACAATTACATCAAGAGTCACCACTTATTAAGGAATACTTTTTTTTCCACAGCAATACAACTATTTTGTTTTTCAATTCAAGTGGCTCTTACTTGTTCAAAACAGTGCACCTTTCTCCTGATTTCATTAGTTCCACTCAAAAGCCAAACCACCCCACACTTTAACTTTTACACAGTTCATAACAATTCAAGTGCTCATGAGAGGTTAAAAGGTTCAAATAGATGATTAATTCAAACAAATGGGTAAGGCTTGTAATATGTTTGCCAAAGAAACAAGATTACAGGCTCAAAGGGGTTAACTACGATACATAACAATTAGGTGGGCAAAATATACATATCCGGCTCAACAAAGAAACACCTATATCACTTCCAAGACTGAACAAACTACTATTTCGCTTTACAAACACACAGGGCAAGTTCTAGGCATCAAATGCAATGCATAGAATATAACAAATTCTTACACACACATGGCACATAACTCACTCAGGATTAGTTTCATCAAGACACTCTAGTCAAAGCAGTTAAGCAAAGTTAAGATCATAAAATTTAAGGTACTTATACAAGAGTAAAAAACTGAGCCTAAGCATCACAACCAAAGTACTCACTATTCTCAAGGCATAACAAAGTCAAGAGATATTGCTTCATTTCAAAACACAACACAATGGCTCCTATTCCTAAAAAAAGACTAACTATACCCGATTCAAATAAAACCCTTAGAAAAGAACTGTGGCACAAAGAAAAACCAAGGGGGAATTAATACACTACCCACAAAGAAAATCTTTTTTTTTCTTTAGACTTAAATCCCTCAAGAAAATTATCTAATAGATCCATCGTTAGGAAAAGTCCAATCTTTTCTATTTTTTTAAAAAAATTATTCAACTAAACTAACACAACTAAAATAGCATAGAAAGTCACCTAGACAATCTCCTCACCCCACACTTTAAATTGTGCATTGTCCCCAATGCACATCTATACATACAAGAGGGTAAAAGGAACTCCCTGGTAGGCTAAAGGCCGAAGCACTAGCATCTCATGGGGTACTCAGACTTCTCCCAGGCCCGGTCCTTCGTGCGGGTACCTCACACTTAGTTTCAATCATCTGGTTTGTTGTTGCATCCTTCCAATAACTTTGCTTTCCATGCTCCTAGAAAACCAAAAATCGGCAGTACAAAAATAATATAATAAAAAAATTATATTAAAAAAAACAAAGCAGTAAAGTTGGGTTGCCTCCCAACAAGCGCTTGATTTAACGTTGTGGCACGACGCGAATCACTTTTTGCCTCCACTTCGAACTTATAAATTGACCCCAAGTTTTGATTCTGCTCTATGATCATGCTCCTGGGGTGGTGGAACGAATCTGACTGGCCTAATAAAACAATGTAGTATTCTGCACTTCTTGGCCTTTGGATGAGATGTGTATTCCCGACTTTCTGGCAAGAAGCATTCCAGAATGTAGGCACCTTTTTTCTCATTCCTTGGCTCCTCAAGTGGCTCGGACGACTTGATTTCCATATCATCATCCAAACATAATGTGGAAAAATGCTTGGAGTGTGGACCAATGCGCTCAACTATAAGAATATTGGGACTGTCTACATTATCAACACTAATGATAATAGAGCCAACTAAATATGTATCCTCAATATCGTTGGTTGACTCTAGTATCTCTTCTACAATATCGACATCCTCAAAATCCAGTGCGATTGATTGTTGGTGTTCTACTTTGGCCTTATCCTCTAGCTCATCCTCGTATTTTTTTAAATCCTCCAGTATAATGACAATTTCTGCAGCCAATTCATGCTCATATTGGCTACTATCCACAATATTAACTTGTTGCGCTTTACAAGGTTCAATTAATTTATTCACTTGCGTCTCCAAGTTATGAATAGTTGCATCTTGCCTTTGTATCTGCCGTGTTATCTTATCACATAGTTCCATGCAACACTTTAACATATCTTTGATCTCTTTCCGGTCATCATCCATGGGTTCTTTGTTCCTATTAACTTCACAAGAAAAAGAAAAACCATCAAAGTAAGGGGTTGGGGGAAGATAATAACTATAAGCACAACCATGAAAGTGACAATCTTGACCACCACACATATCACACATATTCCACATATAAGATTGAGTTGGTGCACAAAACTCGCTCTCGGGAATATTTTGATAATTTTGCCCTGGGTGAGTTCCTTCACAATATGCATAAAGAGGATTAAAAGCAGAATTATCAACATCAAAATTCTCATAATTCTATGATTCCATGTCTCTCAGATCAAAAATAAAAAAAATAAAAAATAAATAAATTATCAAATACACGAAAACAAAAATCACAGTTCAAACTTGCATCCTAGAAATATGTACACCTACAGCTACACCGTTAGTTCCCCGGAAACGACGCCAAAATTTGATCACGCTCAACTATGCCTTATAAAAAGGACTAAGCGGTCTTTGCAAATATAATTCGGTTTACAAGTCCGGAGTCGAATCCCACAGAGAACTAAGTCTTAGCTACAACTGTTCACTATCACCAAGAAGACAAGCTTGAACAATTCCTGACTTATAGATATTAAGATTCTTGTATTTAACTAACTAACTAACAAATTAAAATAATAAATTAACACTAAAGATACTACAAGTTGGAGAAAAGATTAAGGAGGTCTAGAGTTATGATTTTCCCAATTGTTGGAATCCTTTCCGCTTTGTCTTTTATAATTTCCCCTAAGTATTCTCTACCGATCATGATCGCTCTGCGTGTTGTAATTCTCTCCCAAGTAATTACGACAATTTACTAGACATACTCTCCCGAGTACCGCTAGCTGGCTTTAATTACAGCTCACTTAGATTGCACCCAAGGTTTCGTTATCCCTAATCCCACTTTTAAACCCTTGGTTATTGATTCCTCACATACGTCGGGAGTGATGTTATTCAATAACTACCTAAATATGCACTCTCCCCTGAGTAATGCATACTAAATAGGCATAGCTAATTGAGGGCCCTTCAATCAACCACAAGAACAATATAGTTAAACAAATAGAGAAAATACTACGGCTCAATTATATAAAAACATAACAAGAATTTATCCTACAAAAGGTTCCATCAAAACCCTAGATAACAATTAACTATTCATAATAGTATGTAAAACTACAATACTAACAGTTATAACCAACAATGAAAAATAGGAAGAGGAAGGAAAACCTCGTAGAAAAATTCCCCGCCTTGCTCCTATTGTGTCTCTGCCTCCTTAGGTCGAATCTGTGTCAAAAATTGGTCTCCTCCCTTCAAAATACCGTTTTTCCATGTATATATACCAAGTAGGGTCGGGACCAAACAATTATACCTTCTTCTACGCGAAAAAGGACAAGTTTCCAGGCCTGGACGTCCACGGCCGCAGCCCGGGCGCGGTACTTTCCCACTGTACTGCCTCAGTCCCTATTAGGTTCGTGGTTGTGGTTTCGACCGCATTTTTCACATTGATCAGTTTGGAATTTGGTAAAACATAAAACATCAAAAGTTGTGGCCTTTGAGTTAACTTTCCAACCATATATTGTGGAGCCAACATAGTTCTGAGCGAAATGTTATGTGCATTTTACTAGACAGTGCGCAATATGCCTACTCGATTCTTCGTTTTGTTGCTCTATCATCCGTTGATCCCCGAATATGACCCCGACTTAATTCCTTGGGCATTTACTCAGACTTCAAAGCTCCAAATCACTTGAATTCATTTCATAACATCTACATAGCTCGGAATCACTCCTACAAGGCATAAAACACACAATTAGTGCAAGATAGTAGCGATTAAAGCTCAAGCTCAATTAAAGTGTACTAAATTTGAGTGTAATAAGCGACTAAAATACGTAATTATAGCTTATCATCAGCTGCCATGGTAATTAAATACGAATCGATCTCAATGTTTGCTTTGTTCATGGAAAAGAAAGAAGAGAATTTGGGATAAAAATTATTTATTAGCAATGATTGAGGTGGGGTGAAAGAAAAAATAGTGTATTATATAATTCAGTATACACGTGCAATGCAAGTGCCGAATAATTAATACAGATATACGTGCAAACAACTTATCCTAAGTAGGGGTATTCATGGTTTAGTTTGGATTGGTTTTTCTTTAAAAAGAAACCAAACCAAGTAAAATCGGTTCTTCAAATATTGGAACCAAACCAAACTAATTAAATCGGTTTTTTATCGATTTGGTTTTTGTCAATTTTTCGATTTTTTCTTAAATATGAGACATACACTACCAAACACATATTTCGCCGACTACATTTTCAACGTAACACTATCAAACTAATTGCTCTTTGAGAAATCTATCTTTTACCAAGATATATTGATGATAGTTGAATCAAATAGTGATGAATAATTTAATTACTCAACTAAAAATTGATTATTTTTAACAAAATAAATTATTATATTTAGCAAAAGAAAATTAACATTCAAACTAGAATGTAAAACCAAAGAATTAAATTATTATAATAGCAAAAAACTAGACTCAAAATACAAACGACTAATATGTACCATAAAATTTTAGAAACTTTATATAAAAATATACATATATATAGGCGTAAATAATAATTTAAATAGTTACTTCTATAATTGGTTTGATTCGGTTATTTTTTGATTTAAACCTAAACAAAATTAAATTTAATCGAGTTTTAAAATTTAAAACTAAAATCAAACCAAACATAACCTTAAAAATATTAATTTATTTGATCGATTTTCGGTCTGGTTCAATTTTTTTGGATTTTTATAAACACGACTGACTAGTCCTAATTCTATTTTATAAAAGGCTCTTGCGAGGTCTATTCACCGAAATAGTGACAACTCACAAGCAGTTAAGCATGGGGTGTTCACGTCGATCTCTCAGCCTTTGCCACGTATTCAAGTATGTGCCACCTTCCCCCCTCTCTTTCTTCAACTCCACGCCCATCAGCTATGCTTGCTTCTTCTGAGTGAAAATGAAGAGATCAGACAAATGAAAATGAAAAGAAAATAATACTTAAGAGAGAACAAATTAAAATGAAGGCAGAGAGTTTAGTGGTTTCAGCAGCCATTAACATAGGCTTAGCTATTCTGATTCTCTCTCTTTTCTCCATACTGAAAAAACAGCCTTTCTACGCCCCCGTTTATTATGCTCGCCGCCTCTCACTTGGCCACCGTACCGACCACCAGTCTTTTAATTTCCGGCGGTTGCTTCCGGAGCTGAACTGGATTTCTCGTGCCGTTCGGGTTACAGAGGAGGAGATTCTCGACAACTGTGGCCTTGATGTCCTCGTATTCGTTAGACTCTTCAAATTTGGGTCAGTCCTCCTGTTATTTAGTGAGAGCTATATGTGAATTGTTTTATTTGGAGTGTTATTCTAATTATTGTTTTAGATTCTCATTGTTGATCCTTGATACCTTTTTATTTTTAATTCTCATGTATGAAAAGGAATGTACTATGGATAAACTTTCTCTGTTTAACATATATATTTGGAGCGGACAAAAAATTAGAGAAACACTAGTGAATAGAGGTTTATTTATTGGTAATGAAGACCAGACAGACGTGGCAGCCTTGTAACTCTTTTCAACTCAATTTATGTATCCTAGTTTAGTTGGGGTGGCTAGACTATTGGAGTACGATAGCAACAACTAAACCTGGAATTACAAACTAGTTGTGGTTGACTATATGAATCTTTTTACCACAATTTCGCTCGCTCTATGCTAGCTAGACTTTACTGCACATACTATACTCATAGTGTGAACCCCCTTGCGCCCCCTAAATCCGCCCCCGCTAGAAACCTTACTCTTTTTTTGTGGATAATAATTTTATTAAGTTAAGTACCATGGAAGTACTGCCAATGTACATCAACAAAATACAAATATGCTCTTAACTCAGCATTAGCCTCATAGAGTGCTTCTTCATATTTCAAACTTTTGGCAGATACACCCTTGTTAGTTAAACTGACGATATCATCTGCAAATGCATACACATTGGACTTTGCCTTATATACTACTTCTACAATCTGCGCTATTCTGCAACTTGATGCCTTACATTTTATGAGATGACTTCAACTTCATTATATTTAAGAGGAAATTGCAGTAAAAATGGCACATAGCATGCGTATTAGATTGTTCTGGTATATGTTGATCTTTGGCTGATTACTGTCTGAGTTTTGACTTCATACAAAGATTTACCTTCACCAATATTTTCTCATGCATGAGAATTTAGGTTCAAGCTTCTTTATAAGGTAAAGCTCCGTATGTCAATCTCTCACCTAAATGCAATGGTGTTTGTGCAAAGTATAGGATTGCAGATCTTGAGAAGTGAAAGAGTATAAATTTTTTCTGTGACATGTGAACATCTCTGACTAAAGGCACATTTTCCTATCAATCCAAACTTATGCCTTCAATTATTATCAGTGGCATGCAAAGATTGAACTCACATTTCTACTTGAAACTGTTTCTCAGGATCAGATTCTTTGTTGTTTGTTCTATTGTTGGAGTTCTGGTACTTCTCCCACTAAATTATACTGGGAGTACTGTACCAAATACGAGCTCTCATTCCATGGATGCTTTCACAATATCTAATATCAGCAGTGGCTCTGACAGGTAATGTTCTCAATGCTACTTGTGTACTTCTGCAACTTCTTGCAGATAACATATCTCATCTATGCTTTAGCTCATGTTGTCTACAACCTGGTTTATCAGTCCTACGACAGGTTCATAAGTCGCACAAAATTTCTCTGTGTTCAACGGTAATTTTTTAATACAGTTGCAGAGTCCATCATTTCTTGTAACAAAATCTGTAGAGCTGTTTTCTATAATTGTTAAGATTCTGGACATGATCATTAAATGTTCAGATATGCGGTTGAAGAGTTAAGTTTGTATTATGAAAAGTTTTAGAGTTGAATTAATGCAAGAAAGAGAAGCAGTAAGGTTGGTGTAACTGAGGGAGATAGTTCCGTATTCTGTTGGCTCAAAGACTTCAGACAAGATCCTTAAGGAAGGTTTAAAATAGGCGGGCATGTTCAATACTTACTCTTAAAACACCCCTTTTTCGACTCTTAACTTAAAAGGTACCTCTCATGAGATGTTTGAATATCCAACAATGTGAAAACAAGTTCATATTGGTCGATGGGGAGTGATACAAGTTTTTAAGGTTGCGAGAGCAACTTTAAGAGAGAACCTGGAGAAAGAAATGCAGCATACGGAAGCTATTAAAGAACCAAGTTTCTTTAAATGGTTTAAGGCAGGAATCACGAATTAAGTTTTGTTTACAGTTAGCTTGGAGAAGCACTTGACCATCTAGCTAAGGAGTTGAGACTTATTTTTGAGGTAGAAGTAACCCATGTTTGCTTCTCTTTGCTTCTTAAACAAATTTGGGGCTCGTAACCCATGTTTGTAGAAGTTCCTCATGTTCTTTGCTGCATTCCTGGAATAAGGAGTGTTGCCAGTGAAAAGGGTTTCTAGAAGACGTGGAATGTTAATGTTTGATATTCATTGTGATGGAGAAATAGAAGTTAAATGAAAGGAGGAACTGTTAATTAATTTTCTTGAAATCCAGCCTGTAGGTGTGATGACATACCTAGTAGGAACTGAAAGATGTTAAATTTTCGTATATCTTTTATCATTTTTAATTTAACAGAGTTCTATAAATTATCTTTTTCTGGTATTTAGCCATTCGGATACCATCAAGTTTTGTAGCCAATAACCATCTTCATTCTTGTCTTTTAGTTGTATGTTGTCTGTTATATGTGTGGATTGTTAAGTTCTTACAAAATGGACTCATTTTTTGCATTTATTCTGTCATTCACAGGCTTTGGGTGCATTTTTCTTTCTTGTGCTTTGTCTCGTGTTATGGAATGTACCTACTTTACAAGGTAATGGCTAGCTAGTTCTCTTAAATTCATGCTTTAATAATTGTGGACTGTTATTGCTTGTTAATAATGTTGACAAGTTGTTATGTTCGAAAAAGTTTTCCGTTTTTAATGGCAGTTTGCTTCGTAGATGTATTGGTTTCATAATTCTTCTTTTTTTTTTTTTTTTTTTTTTGCAGTAAATGCTAATATCTGGGTTAGTTTACTAATTTCTTTATAAACAGTTTTTCAGATCATATATAAAAAGAAGCTTCTAGTTGGCGATCTCTCAGACTTGGAATTGTTTATGTCTGCGAATTGGTGAAAAAATGTTTTGGGGAAAAAAGAAGTTATTGGTCATGAAATACAACTGTTTATACTTCATATTTTTAATATTTTTTTCTGGTGTTGCATGGAAATAATGCATGAAGTTGTATGACTTGAAATTTTTTCCCATGTCCTCTTCAGGAGTACAATGACCTTCTTTTCAAAAGGGTTCAACAGCTATGTAATAGAAGGAGTGAACCTGATCAATTCACCATTCTGGTTCGAGAAATTCCACTTTGCAATGAGCACAAGACTCGTGGATGCAGCGTAGACCACTTCTTTTCCAAACATCATCCATATTCATACGAGTCTTTTCAAATTTTATATGATGGGAAACATCTGGATAAGCTACTAGTAAGAACAAATTACACTTGGTGCATTCAAGTTATTTCCATTAGCTAGTTTTCTATTAGTTCCTTAAGAATTAAGTTTCAGCAGAAGTACTGCCTTTATCTCGAACTAGTTGTAGTTTATTTATCGTTTATATAGATAATATCCACCAATCAAAAATGAGGACTCTATTGTTATTTTCCAGCTTTACTGGTCCAACATAACTGAAAAGTCATACCCTTTTCACTCTTCAAATAATTGACGCGTTTCTGTAATGCAAGAATGCAAAGTAGAGTATTGGGGGCTGCTTGTTTGATGTTCCTTTCCAGCTCTATGAATTAGTCTGCGTTATTTGTGTCTTAATGATCCTCTCAAGTCAAGTCACAACAATAAATTTGAAAGGCAGGCATTAATTTGCTATACAACTGTATGACTGATAAATTTTAAAATGCCACTCATAATTGTAAGTTAAACCCTTGGAAAGAAATGTGCGACTCATAGTAGTATCGCACTCCAGATATACCAGCCTGCTTCAGTGATTAGCAAAAAGAAATAGGACTACATAGATTTATGCTATTCCTTGAAGATAAGGGGTAAGGATAGAGAATAAAAGAAGGTACTCTGCATCGATGTTGATATGTTGAAAATCATAAGTGTTTCTACTAGAATCTTTTTCCCTGTGATTCAGCTTTTATACGTTTTACCCTCATAATGATACTGACAGATGGTATGGATCCTAGTGCCAGGCAAAGTTTCTCACCAAAAAGATTGAGGACCTGAGGCATCTTTCTTCTACTAAGAAATATAGTAGAAACTCATCTGCATCTGATGCATGGAAATATGATGCTAAAATAGAGAAGCTGGAAGACATGCTTCAAACCCTTGGTCGTGAAATAAGGCGTATACAGTGCAGAATGACAATTGAGCAGAAGGTTAGTGTTCACAGCAAATGTTTGTGATGGTAATGACAGTACTGGAGTTCAGCAAGTTTTGCTAGCATTGTTTTATTTTTTCCCTTTCAGATATACTTGCTCCAGTTCCCTGCAGCTTTTGTGTTCAGTCTGTGTGGTGCCTACTCTCTTAATATGTCAAAGAAGTCCAGCCTAGCACAGTGATCACTTAGCTCTCATCGTTAGTTTATAAAATGGGGTAATAGGTTAAGTCTGTCAGATATATCTAAAAGAAAACTATGTTAAATTGTGTAATCCATAGAAGATAAGGAAAATTCTAGAGTGAACTTTGCATTCATTATCGATCATGATAATGACAATGTAAAGGGGCAGAAGGGAATGGGACCTAATAGATAAAGTATGGTCTCTATCCGGAGCTTGTGCTGCCCGGTCACAAGCTAAGAGTATTATATTTGCTGGTAATTCCTGCTATTGCTTTCATCAGCAATTGATATCAGTGATCATATAGCAGTCTAAAAATGCTATCTCGATTTCATTCAAGAACACCTGAAGTAATTGTGTAGTTTCTCAGGTTTGTCTCATATTGCTGTGTGCCACACTCATTTACAAGAGGAATTCTGGGATTAAGATATTTTTCAAGGAAGCTTCAAATTATTAACTACATTTAGTGTCAAAACATGATTATCAACAGCTCACTGCCAGATGAACACTTAATGATTCATCACACACCTTCTACATTTTAATTTCTAACTCGTGTGTTTCGTCACTAGAATTTCATAATTGAGTTCGTTAATCTGATGTCCTGCGGAGCAAGAAGTGTCACTTAAATACAAAGGTCCAGAGGTACTAAAAATTGTTAATGCAAACGCAATTTAGACTAAAGCAAATATAAGGTCGGGGGCTATCTTTATTCTGATGTTCAGCTGCTAAACTTCGTACATTTTAGAATGTCGATATTTTGCTCATTGAGAGCTACATTGTGGGGCTTTGCTCTTGTTGCATTCCCTGCCAGTCAGTTACTGGTCACATCTACTTATCATTTTTACTTCTCCGTATTTCATCTTTGTCAATTGAGTAAGGTCATTCTTGCAATTGGTGTGCTCATTAGGATTTGGATTTCTATTTAGTGCAACATAGGCTTCTGCCAAGAAATTTGCTGAACTTTCTGAAAGGATTTCTAGACTAATTATTCTGTTTCCTGAAGTACCGCGAACATCTTCTATTCGGTATTTCTTCTTTGACTCTGGTAAATAAAAGGTATCTTTTGTTTGAGTGGTTTGCTCATTCTATATCAACTTCTATGGTGATTGAAGATGATATAAAGAAATGGGTAAACCTTTAAATCATTGAAGGAAACTTGTTTCAAGATATCGACAATCTCTCGGAATCAATACAACCTTAGCTAATATAGAACACAATAGAGGATCTATATAGTGGTAGTAACTTCTTGGTTATGAATTAGTTGTTATTACATTTACATTTAGGTCTGATATACCCTGAGAAGTCTTCTGTTATTCTGGTTAGAACTTTTTTTTTTAAGATTAGAACTTGTATATATCTAGGCATAGGTGTGCGATTTGGAGAACTCTTATATTGCTTTACAGAACAAATTACCTTGTTGGAATGAAATGGGTTTGAATAGAACGGGAAGTATAAAGATGACTTATGTTCGATCCAACTAGTTTGAGATTGGGGTTAGATTGATTGGTTGATATCAAAAAAATATTTTGCTTGTTCAGGAAATTCTCTCTAATTGCTTGCTACTTGTGAAGATGGGCCTGGAAATGTTAGCAATGCTTCAGTCTTTCAGTTGCAATTTTGACCTCATATGAGTTGGCCACGATGATATCCTGACATATTGAGGTATATGTCTGGGTCATTTGGTGAATTTTCCATCTAAATAGGAGTGAGGAAAATATTATCTGTTGTCATCCATTTGCATGCTATTGAGATTGTGTATGGAGATCTAACAAAGTGCACGAGGATTTGTCTGTTATCTTATAACTGGTCATGGAATGATTCTGTAATGATCTTTTAACAGTTGAACAATTTGTTTAACTTGCCCATATTTTTATTTCTTAGGAATTGCCTGTGGCTTTTGTTACATTTAGTTCACGATGGGGCGCTGTTCTAGCTGCCCAATCTCAACAGCACACAAATCCACTCCTCTGGATCACTGAAGTGGCTCCAGAACCGAGAGATGTGATCTGGCAAAATTTGGCAATTCAATATCGTCATTTGCCACTGTACAGGATAGTGATAATTGTTGCAGCATCACTTCTTACCATCTTCTTCGTGATACCAGTGACAGCTGTTCAGGGAATTGCCAAATATGATCGACTGAAGAAATGGTTTCCTCCTGCCATGGCTGTGGACTTAATGTACAGGCTTCATCTCTTTATTATTTCTGCCTTTTGATATCTCAAATATATAATATGTTTCATGCTGTAGTATATCATACTCCCCAGTATGGTGAGTATTTTGAAGTACTCCCCGTGTCACAAAAAGAATGATGGGGATGAGAATACGAGGTTCAACCTTCTGATTTTTAGTGTGAATTTGGCATCAACTTCTTATTAATTTTGAGGGAAAATTTGCATATCAAAAAATCACATAAAAAGTACTATAAATCTAACTTTTACTATTAAGAATATTTCAAAATGTTACTGTTTGATTTTCCAAACAGTAATTACACCATTCTTTTGGGACGAGAGAGTAACTCGATTCACATCGAAGTTCTTCTGTACATTGGCTGAGGATCAGAAGACGCAATGATGGAGTCCTGGACAAGATTGTCTTTGCTCTTAGGTTGCTCATTCTTTATTGTTTATCTTCTCCTCTTTCTTTTCAAATTAGATATATTATTGTTTCTTTCCCCCTTTTGGTTTTTATCTCTTCTCTTTGTGGGGAGGGGTTTGAGGTGGAGTAGGGGTAGTTACTGAGTCCTCCTATTTACAGTTTTTTGGTTGAAAAATGGTGTAGTAGGTTGCTGATCTTCAATCTTTTTGAAATATTGTGGCAGACCGAAGTTAAGGTCCATCATCACAGGATATCTTCCTAGTGCCATTCTTAATGGTTGCATATACATTGTCCCATTTGCCATGATCGGACTGGCAAGATTAGCTGGTTATATCTCGCGGAGTAAGAAGGATATAAATGCATGCAACATGGTGTTCTACTTCCTGGTAGGGAATGTATTCTTTTTAAGCTTGTTGTCAGGATCTTTACTAGATCAAATTGGCGAATCTTTCTTTCATCCCAAGGATATTCCCAACCGTCTTGCTAGTGCTGTCTCTGCTCAGGTGCAAAACATGTTAGCTTTGCTCTTTTCATTTAATATGTATTTTGCTCCTGTGTTAGGATACTGAATATTTGATTAGAAAAGAGGGATTGGTGCATGCACGTTTTCAGATAGTTGCTAACATTCAGCTGGAGCCTTTGATGTTTACATTACTTGTCTGATAAAGAACTGATAGGGCCTATCATAGTCAATATATTCTACTTGACATGTAGATGATTAACCTTTGCATTTGCATATTTCCTTTTTGTTCTTTCAGGCAGATTTTTTCATGACGTACATCTTGACAAATGGGCTGGCAGGATTCTCTTTAGAGATACTTCAGCCAGGATTACTCCTATGGGATACTCTAAAATCTTACACGTGGGACCATGGAAAGAAGAAACATCCTTATGTTTATTCACTACCTTATTATAGAATTATCCCTTTTGTCGCGCTGTGTATGCTGATTGGGATTGTTTATGCGGTGGTCTCTCCTTTGCTTCTTCCATTTCTGGTAGGCTACTTCCTGCTTGGATATGCGGTGTTCATCAACCAGGTGAAGTTTCTCTACATGCAATATTTGTGTGTTAAGAACAATCTGCTTATAAGCTTGACCCACATCACTTTGCACCTGTGTAATCATAGTTCGTCCGGTCTTAGCTTTGAGTAGTAATTTCCTTAATTGGTCAAAAATTGCCTTAACCCAAAAAGGAGGAAAAAAGGAAGAAGAAAAGTAATCATCCAACAACGAACTTTATATACTTGTTATCAAAAATATTATGAGCTTATATACCATTTTCCTCTGTCCAATGTCATCTCTTGATTTTTAATTTTTGAACATTCCGGTCTGTCTGTCTGGATAATATGTCGTTGTACAGCTGTTGGTGAATTCACAGAGATGCAAATCTACAATCATTTGAAATAATATTTTAGATTAATGAAGTTTTAAGTGCTCGTATGTACTTTTGCCTCGGATTTTTAGGAGATCATTCTGCTTTAGCTGCTATAGTACATCTGCAGCACTGATACTTATAAAATTAGAAGCAGCTCAACCTTTTGTGGTTTTGGGGGCTTTCTTATCGATGCTATTATAGACCTAGATATTCGCTGTTTGGTTCTCTCATTCTTTTTCATTTCGAGAAATGGCTGTAGTTCTTATCCTAAGTGACTAGTTTTCTTCTGTTAAGGGGATTGCAACAAGTTTCACTCCTTAGTTTAATACAAGCTGTTATTACATTCATCTTCTTTTACACCCCTTAAACTACATTACTATCATCAGGGTTAAGTATCCTGTTGATAATAAAATATATTGTTGATACACTTTATTTGGTGCTTATTTATTGAAGGCGAGCTCAATTTTTTTAGAATAAATATGAAGGAATATGAATTGTGTGATGTTTTTTGCAATGCAGATTGAAAATGTGTATATAACTACATACGAGACATGTGGTCGATATTGGCCATACATTCATCACTACATTATAGTTGCAATCATACTTATGCAAGTCACAACGATTGGTCTTTTTGGACTGAAAGCAAAGCCTTCAGCTTCCTTCTCCATTATCCCTCTCTTGGTCGTCACTATTCTCTTTAACGAGTATTGCAAGATTCGATTTCTTCCAACTTTCAACCAAGTCTCAGTTCAGGTAACTACTCTGTTCATTGATACCTTCCAGACCTTCCCCATCCCCTCATCCCCCTCCCAAAGTAGAACTCCAGCGAAGCAGTGCAAAGTCGCATAAAGAACACACCGCAAGGTACATTCGTTTGAATTTATGGGTCAGCACTGACCTATACGTTCTAGCATCTTATGTCATCTCTCTCTCTCTCTCTCTCACTTGGAATTTGTGGAAAGGTTGTATAGTTAAGGATGTGGATCACTACCAAAAAAATGATTTTTCTAACACCCGAGGTTCTCTTTTTATTTGCTGAGATTTTTCAGCCCTTTTCCTTGGAATAAATAAGAGCTCTTTAAAGTGGTCAAATCGTACAAACCCCTGGATCAATGTGAATGATTTTTATTTTTCAAAGTTTCTACATATTCCTTCGAGCTTTATTCTTCTAATAAATCATATAATCGTCAAAAGAAGGTAAAATACATAGAAAGATGATGTCTGAAGAAAACATGTTCCATTGAATCGATCTGCCAGAAAGCCTTGAGGGCTTCCTTTTTGAAAAGAAAAGATTTGTTATTTGAAGTAGATATGTCCCTTGACCCTCAAAATTGAGCCAAGTATGTCTGACTGTTTTGGAGGACTAGGTGTTCCCCGAAGTGCTAACACAGAGCTAAGCTCAAATCTCCAGCATTTTCCTCTTTTGCCATCATTTATTTTGGAACAAGTTGGATTGTATAGATTAAGCGAAAAATTGCATAACGAGGTAAAATCAATTGGGGCAAACACTAGGGGTGTGTGTAAATGATAATCTGTCCTATTAATATTGCATGATAAGCTTAACTAGGAATGAAAAGGATAATCTTATCTAAAAGGAGATGCACTCATATTCATCTAAGGCTAAGCTAGCTAATCTTATCTAAAAGGAGATGCACTTATATTCATCTAAGGCTAAGCTGTTTCGCTTATCACAATTTTAATGTTGGATGTCACTCTGGTGAATGTGACTAGGAGTCGCTTGGATAGAGACTGACTCGATGTTGTTGCTCTTTGTATGCTTATAATTGCCAAGGCCTTGTACAAAGTCTTATGCACTCCATCAACTAGTAAAATTTAACCGGCACTTTAGGCGCTAGAATTGTTGGTCCAAAGGGCAACTCTTGCTTTGTTTCTGGGAAAAGTTATGTCTTGTGAGTTTATTTGATTTTCAACTGATATTATGGTATTTGTCATCAGGATGCAAAGAAAAATGATGAACTTGACAAGAAGGATGGGTTGATGGAGGAAAATGTCCGGAAGGCTCTAGATGCTTATTCTCCTCCATGTTTGCGGCCCTTGGACCTCGGGATGGAAGGAACAAGCTCTACGAAGCCATTTCTATCTCCTGCATAGAACATGTTCTCTTCTCTTTTTTCCTTCCTGGTTACCACATGCGCATATCTGCCATTTTGTTAGTGTGTGTGTTTCAACTTCATATCGTCAGATTATACCACGAGAAGAAAGTTGACGAAAATTATGTATTGTTCACTGCCCAACGTCGTACCAATTTTGATGGTGCCATTTTGTTTTATTGACAAGGCTCATCATTGCTAAGGCCATTTTGAAATTATCTGTTGGGTCTGAGTAACCGTACGCAGGAAAACAGCCTCAAGAAATAATGTCGTTATATTCATGTGTGTTCTAGTTGTAACCAAAACTAGAATATAGGATGTAAGGGGTAACGTAATTTTCAAGAAAAAATTTTTCTTTATGAAGTATATTTGTATTTGGTTATCATTTTTCGTAAAGTTCTTAATGGGGGGAGATAAAGCCTCCAAATTTTTATTTTTTTGGAAGAGGAAAAAACCTCGAATTCGTTTGATGTTTACATCAAATGGACGACATTGGAATTTCAGCTCTTACTTATATTACAGAGACGTGAAAGATGCTTTCAGTTCTTATTGTTACTTTATGTTTAGTTTAATTGAACATTTAGATCGATAAGCTACGTTTCGATCCATTTCGCCCTACTCCAGTATATCTGATCTCAGTTCCGATTTTTTTTTCCATCGTCGTACACACTTCTATATAGATATCTCGGTTTTGGTTTAGCTAGGTGGCATTGGTTATACAGATCAATTTGCTTCTATTGCGTTATTAACTGCATTTGTTCCAAGTTTATTTTTTTGGATCTTCCCTCTTTGTGATGTTATGCCTACGGAAATACACTTATCTTGCTTGAGCGTTTGGGTTGCAGGCAAAACGGGTGAAGTTAAAAAAGAAAGTTATTATTCGGACTTGTAATTAAAAAATAATTGATTCAAAAATCATTGAAAGATAGTCATTTCTTGACACCTTCAATCATCGAATTGCCAATGAAATCACGTATTTAGAAGTCTTCAGAGTGTCGCCAACCATTTTAGTAGCACGTTCCTTTTCTGTGTTCCAATTATCGCTACCGTGTAACATTATTGGACTTAATAGTGATTTTCTAGGGAGAAATTAAAAATAGTCAAATTTACAAGCGGTCCTTCAAAAATAGCCACAATTTAAAAAGTATTCGAAATTTAACCACTTTTTATGTAAAGATAAATCTAAACGCAAACACTGTTTAAAATCCGAAAAAACACTCCAGCATAATATACTGGAGTTCCAGTATAATATACCGGTCTAGCATGATATACTGGAGTTTGGAGCACCGGTGCTCCAGTCCCCAGTATATTATACTGGAGCCAACAAAGTATACCGGTCCAGCATAATATGCTGGAAGTTCATACACAGGTGCACCGAACTCCCGTATATTATGCTGGACCGGTCCTTATTGCAGCAAAATAGTAACTATTTTTCAATGACTTGGCAAACACTGACTATTTTTGAATGACTAATCCGAAAACTGGCTAGACCATGCTATTTTGTCAAATTTTCTGACTTGCAGTCGTCTAACATCTCATAGCATTTCATATTTACCATATTATTTTCTTATAAACGAAGCGTAGATATCTGGACTTATGTGTGACTTGCATACCGAAATTCTTCTCACAACGGTTAAGCTAAAGTAAGATTGTGTTTTTCAAGTTTCTTATAGGGTTTCTTTCTAGTTTTAACATTAGGTTGATTCGTCGATTAATATAATATTACTTGAAATTAGCATGAAACATAATCACATATACTATAGGTCAGCACATCTATAACGCATACGAATACAAACTTGCGGCGGATCCTTGATATAAACGCATGGTTAATGTGTGCCTTAAACTTGTGATATCTCAATCATATAAGAAGTTATTCTACATATTTGAAATTGTTTTTCATCAAAGCACACACAGAAGGATTTCTTTGCACATCTCCGGTCTTCCTATATATTATTATAAATGCTACAAAGTAAAAAAAAAATGAATGAATTCCCAGATATTTGTTAAGGCACATTTGGAACAAACATTACATCAAAAGCATCAGTTTGTGCCTTGTCACCGTATGCTGGTTTTCGGGACCAATCTATACCTTTTGCTTGTTCTGTAAAAACCACGGATGGATAGGTACAGAGGTATAAGCTTATTTATCTCAGAACTAACATAATCGTCATGACCTGCTACTTCGTAGGAGTTATATACATCTATCTTTAAATGATACAACTGCCAAAATCCAATGAAGTTTCTCTTTCAGGTTGACTGCCCCTTATGTATTGGAACAAGGATAGATGTATCGTTGAATTTTGGTAGTAGTATCATTTAAGGATAGATGTTATGGTCTATGACTCCTACCTTATGATGCTTATGTCAGTTCTAAAATAGATAAGCTTGCTAAGCTTATACCTCTTTACCTATTCATCCATAATTTTTTTGGAGACAAGCAAGGTGTAGATTGGTATCATGAACCAGCATACAGTGACAAAGCACAAATTGATGCTTTTGATGTAATGTTTATTCCAAATGTGTCTCAACAATAATCTAGGAACATGTATGCATTCAATCCTATTTTTACTTTTGTAGCATTTATAATAATATATAGCTTGACTTCCCATGCTTTTCTAACATCTCCATGGCACTCTCAAACCTATAAAGGAAGAACATCTAGTTCCTAAACTTTTCTACCCTCATATTTTCCATTACATCCTCTATTTCAACCGATCCAATTCTACGGATGTAATTAAAGGTACATAACTTCGTGTCTATCGATGTAGGTTTGCAACATTTTTGTGATTTCTTCAAAATCATTCTCTTATACTCTTCACCACAAACGTAATGCTAGTATCCATGTGTGCTTTTAATACACAATCCTTCCTCTTCCCTTATCCTTCCTCGCATCCCCATCACCATTTATTTCCTTTAACTCGACTTCATACTTCCGGTCACAATTTCCTCCATAGATCCAATCTCAAGAGATGGGAACAACGGATTTTGATAATTGTTCAAATTGAATGTATGGTTAATGTCTAAACTCATAAAATTTGTTTTATAATTTGAAAATCATAAAGGCAGGACAGAGTGAAGCGCTCTCATTCAATGGGACTCACAACAATCCAGATACCCTTTAGCTAGCACATGCTAAAAAGAATAAGCAAATACCCGTCTAAGAACTTGCACCTCCTACATCTCTCAAAACATGTACCCTTCGCACTATTTCCCCTCTCAAACCCCAACGCAATCTTTAGTCTTTCCCATCATCACCACTAAAATTCATTCACAAACCCCGGGGAAAAAATAAAGAGAAGAAAAAGAAAGGGACAGTTTCTCACTGCATTTTTTCTTTTTGATTGTTGTGTCTCTGCATCTAAAAATCAGGCACTTTGTATTTTATCTCTGTTCTGTCAAACACGTAATTAATAGGCCCGAATCTGAATAAATCCAAAATGAGATCAAGCTTAGTAGCTTGAACATTTAACTTTCAATTTTGTACAGCTTGTCTTACCCAATATCTGGATGACAAGCTTCATCGGTTTTGCAAAGGCAGAACCATCCTAATTAAACCTTTATCACAAGATATCCACCGAGCTAATAAGGCAATCGCAACAAATGATATCATAAGAAGCAGTGTAAGATATTCAGCAAAAACAGTAACGCCTTAACTCAAACATGCAAAATTAATCAGTAACCTCCCAGCAAAAGCTGTCTTTAAACAACACAAAAAGTACTAATCCAAAACATTAATTTAATATTACCGTAAAGGAGGTAAGCATCAAAGTACTGAAGCTTGAAAATCAAATTAACGGTAGGATTTCTGGAACCTAGCACGAGCACCACGACCTCCAAATTTCTTAGGCTCACAGCGCCTAGGATCAGCAACAAGCAAAGTCCTATCATACCTGACCAAAATATCCTTAATTTCCTTCTTCGACTGCTCATCAACGTACTTCTGGTAAAAAGCAACAAGTGCTTTAGCTATGGACTGACGGATAGCGTAAATCTGAGAAGTGTGACCTCCTCCTTTGACACGGATGCGCATGTCGACACCAGCAAAACGGTGACGGCCCAAGAGAAGGATTGGTTCAAAGGCCTTGTAGCGAAGGATTTCGGGCTGGACCAACTCGATTGGGACACCGTTAATCTTGATCAGACCGCGTCCGCGCTTGCAGTGAGTCACCGCCACTGCTGTCTTCTTCCTCCCGAAGCATTGCACTGATTCCGCCGTTGCTTCTAGCTTCTGCATTTTGCCTTGATTGAGAGCTGAAAATGGGAGTGTGAGAGGCGAAAGAGTGTGGTTAGGGTTTTTGAAGTAAAATAGGTTTGGGCTTGATGACTCTTTAGTTTGGGCTTCTTCATTTACCTAACTAGAGTGGCCCAATATACTTGGTATCTTTACATAAGGAATTTTTACCTAGTTATATTATATTAGAAACTTATTTACCTAAGTTTTCAAGTTTTTAATAAATATCTAGGTTTTTCTAACAAATTATATACATTGCTTCTTAAAAGAATCCTACCTTATTATTAGTGTCTTCAATTAATAAATTCAATTATATCCTTTCCTTCTCCCCCCCCCTCCTCTTCCCTCGCCTTTTTTTACATCAAAATTCATTAATCTAATCCCAGAATCTCCATCTTCTCTCTTTCCACCATCATCGATAGTTTTATATTATTAAAAAATATTTTAAAATTTTATGATAATTGTATGATAATTGTATCATAATTATATTTGAATTGCATCAGATACATCAATGCCTAAAACATAAATGTATCACAATTGTATTTAACTTGTATCTGGTATATTAATACCCAAAATAATACATGATACAATACTAATAAATTAATATACAATTATCACACTTGTGATACAAACTGTGAAATTCATCACGAAGGCACAACTGCTCGTAACAATATACAATGAATATACAACTCTCATACATTTGTAATACAATCTTGCAACAAGTATGATACATATATAATTATAATACAATCGCGATACATTTCTGAAAAATTTTGATCATCATCTTCTTCAAGTTTCAATCACAACTATACAGTAAAAATTTAATGTAATCATATTATAATTGTATTAGTGTTGTATTGAGTATTATTTTGGGTATTGATGTATCATATACAAGTCACATATAATAAAGATTTTAGAAAGAAAGAAAACAAGATTCTAACGCTTACCCACAACTTGATTCAAGAGCAATATTTTGAATTTTGTCTGCATTATATCAATAAAAAAAATAGAGATTTTGGGTGATTAGTAAGAAAGAGAGAAATTGAATTTCAAAAGATTTGGAAGAGCAAAAAAATCTGCAATGTTTTTTTTGGGGGGTGGGTGGGTTGGGGAGGGGTTGGGGAGGATAAAAATGGGTAAGCAAGATTTTGGCTAACAATAGGTAAACGAAATTTCTTACTGTGGGTAAGATTAATCTTGGATAATTGTTAAGAAACATAGAAGATGTTTTCTGTAATCCTTTGGAAAAGGAAAGAATTTTAAATGTATGGGGAATTATTGGAAATGGGAGTTGAGTGTCACGTAACTGATAGCCTAGATTTAAGGGATCTTAATTTTTTTTTTATTTTTTTTTTATGATTTTGTATATAACTAGTAAATATAAATATAAAAAGTAATTAATAAAAAACCTAAATAAATGTGATAAATAGGTTTCTATTATAGTATAACTAGGTAAAAAACCCTTTACATAAATATCTGGTTGAATTTACTGTTTATTTTTCCTAGCCGGTGTACATAAATAACACACTAATTTATGAGGATTATATATATATATATATATATATATATATATATATATATATATATATATATATATATATATATATATATATATTATTAATTAATTCTTCAATCCGTTGACTATTTTTAGTTTAAGCGATTAAATGGATTATTAAGTTAATTCTTCAATTCTCCTTCGTTTTTTATACACGACAGTACAAAATGCATTGGTGGTAAGAAATTACTAGAATGTTTACTCCTAGAGTGCAATGTTAAACTTCTTTAAATGCTGCTAGAAATTTTCAAAATTTAAGAAGATGCATAAGTTCATACATTAATTCATATAATGAGTTGTCTTCAGAAAATTTAAATTTAAGCTTCTTCACTGCCAAAATATAAATGGAACGCCCCGTAAATTTTAACACTATTTTGAATTAAGGAAATCTTACAGAAATCTCCCAAAAAATTTCCAACTTACTAACCTCTAGCCATTAATCATAAATTTATCAAAACTAGCCAAACACATATAAAAAATAAATACCCAAAGAAATTAGATTCTTTCTCTCCAAGAATCACACACAAAGATCTCCTTCCATATTTTTAGGCATGATTAGCAACATTAGATGCAAGATGGAAAGGAAATTTCATGGATGAGGTAACAAATAAGGTGATGAAACACCAAAATGTACATATATATATATACAATATTCCAAAAATTTAAGCAAAAGAGAATATTTTTTTTCAATGGGTATGGTTGAGATTAATTGAAAACATATAGATGAGTCAATATACAAAATTTGAGAAAGATTCGAGGTGATTTGGACTGAATTGGTATCAAAATCGGATTCAAAAAGTTCTTCTGCGACACATGTATCACACGTGTATCTCACACGCAGTTATACATGGATATACATGTGATACAAATATAATACATATTGATACACAGTGTGATACACATGTCATTTTTTCATGTTCATATTCTACTCCGAATTTTCAATTCAAACCACCTCAAAACTCCACCAAATCCATCTCAAAACTGAGATTCAAGCTCCTTAAGATGTATCCAATCTATTCTAATAACACCCACTCAAAAGAAAGCAAAAAATTTGATTTTTTTTTCTACAAATAGCTAATTGGCTAATAATAGTAATATTTTATGAATTGGTGAATTTTTATAATAAGCTACTTATTAATGGACATAGCTGGTATTTTTCCTTGAATTAATTAGGAATAATGTGTATAATGATGTGATTTAGTTCCAAGGTGTGTATAGGCCCATACAAGGATGGTGAAATAATTGGAGCATGGTAATATGTGCACATAGCTTGAAAGCTTTTCTTATTATTACAGAAAGATTTTGAACCTTAACTGATAAGTTCTATGTTTTTTGTTATAATGATTTGACAAACTTCACGAGGAAACCAGATAAAGAACCTGAAATAATTAGTTCTTTTGCATTTAGAGTAACTAGTCAGATGTCTAGTTCAACTCTCAATCAAATCAGTTAAGAGAACAGCAGATGGAACAAATAGAGATCAATTCCTCCGGTGACAGTACAAGTCAACTCTTTATAGCTGTTAAAGCTGCTGCACTATTACGTGTAGCATGTTGTGTACCGGATATTTGCTTACATCATCCCAATGACATCACACATATATATTATCAGCATGAGGCAAATGATTTCATCTCTCCAATACTTGTAAATCCAAAAATGATATTCTTTCAAATGCTAGCCACCACATCTCTCAAGAACAAAAGTTGCTGCAACCTCAAGGACCAGATCCAAAGATTGAAGATATCTTAAGTCCTTAGGTTTATTGAGTCTTTGTTATTTTGTTCTTCATTTTTAATCCTACACTACTTTCAAGAAGTGTCTTTGTAGGACAAATTTAAACTACTGTTTGGTTTAGTTTCTTGACTTGAGTTAGTCAAGGTTTGTTGCTTTGTAATAGAATTATTGCAAAGGGCTTACATTAGAGTTATTGTAAGGGGTGAGGGATTAAGAGTTTAATTCCTAAGTTGCAATAAGTTATGATCTGAAGTTTGCTCGATTTAGTGGAGTTGAATCCTACTAGGGTAGGTCATGGTTTTTAATCCCTTGAGCAAGGAGTTTTTCACGTAAATATCGCGTATTGTTTATTTGCTGCCGATTTAATGTGGGAACAGATAGAGAACCTGGTTCCCTATACTATTTGGTTTTACAGTCTGTTTCTTATTGTGTAAACTGATATAGAACTTGGTTCTCTATACAGTTTGGTGACTCTTAGTTTCTATCAATTGGTATCAGAGCAGGTTCTTTCTAAAAAGGTTAACACCTAGAAATAATCTACTTGGCTGCTCCACCAAACTTCGAGGAAGGACAATCAACGTACATATCATCAAGATTCAACGACCAATATTATGGTTGGTAGAAAACAAGAATGCATGACTTCATCATGGCTGAGGACTCAGAGTTGTGTGATGTAATCTATGATGGACATTTTGTTCCCATGAAAACTGTTGGTGAGGGAACAGTTACAGTCCCAAAAACAAGAAAAGAGTACAACGATGCTGATAGAAAGGCTATTGAGAAGAGTTTTACGGCAAAGAAGATTCTTGTTTGTGGCATCGAACTAGATGGATACAACCGCATCTCAGCTTGTCAGTCTGCTAAGGAGATCTGAGAAGCTCTTCAAACTGCCCATGAGGGAACTACTCAGGTTAAACAGTCTAAAATTGATATGCTTACTACTGAGTATGAGCTTCACTCCCTTGGAGAAGTCATCCCAAGAAACAAGATAGTCCGGAAAACACTCAATGTTTTACCAGGTTCCTAGGAATGTAAAGTGAATGTAATCACTGAAGCCAAGAATCTGCAGAAGCTGACCACTAATGAACTCATTGGAAATCTCAAAACCTATGAGATGAAGAGAAAGAAAGATCTTGAAATAAGAGATCCCAAGAAGGAGAAAAACCTGATTCTTAAAGTTGTCCACACTAACTCAAGTAATGATGAATCTAACATGACGTATCTCACTTGAAGATTTCAAAAGATGATTCGTAAAAATGGTGGGATCCCAAAGAAAGGAAGTTCCAACAGGAACTTCAAAGGAAATGATTGTTGTAATAAGTGTGGAAAATGTAAGGCCCCACAAAATTTCACCAAGGAATTCAAGTTTAGTGGTACCGAGGTAGGGCAATGTATACATGGGTAGTAGTTATAGCAGTAACTTGTAGAATGCATTAAACAAGCTTGTTGACTTTTTGGCAGAAGAAGGCAGTTTCTGCGGTCAAGTTCGAGACCGCAGAACCACTCCACAGGCCGCATATCCATCGCGAAGTTGGGCAAAAACTTTGTTGAAATTTGAAGGATGTTTTGCGGTCATTTATGCGATCGTGCATCTGTTTCGCAGTCCGCATTCTCCATCGCAGATATGGCATGAAGAATTTTGTTGGGTGATTCTGCGGTCCATTTTGCGTCCACATAAGTGGTCTGCGAACCGCAGACCCATCGCAAACCGGTCCAGACCAGCTCAGTTCTTTGCATCATTTTCGCAGCCCATTTTGCTGGCCGCATATCTGTTACGCGGTCCATTCTGTGACTGTAGACCTGAGTTTGGAGGGTCCATTTTCCTATTTTTATAACTCGACCCAATTTTAATAAATAGCCTTAGAGGCTCATTTTGAAGTGGACTTCTTATGATCTTAGAGAGAGGTAAGAGTATTTTAGAGAGAGAAGGAGAAAACCTAACATTCTAATCATCCAATCTTGCACCAATCTTCAAGAATCAAGGAAGCCAATCACTAGATTATCATCTATCCGGGTAACTCCTACTCCTAAGCTTTCATGCAAGAGGTTGAGTTCAAGTATATTGTGGGGTTGGAAATAGGCCATGCATGCGACACTAGGTTGTATTATGTGGGGTTAGTGAACCATTTTGGGTTATTTCTTGT